>NC_092872.1:598365141-598669576 GCF_028372415.1 Notamacropus eugenii | reverse complement strand
GTCACAGAGTTAATAAGGGGCAGAGCCAAGATTCAGACTCAACCCTCATTTTCAAATCTAGTACCTTTCTACTGTACCATTTGCCTTCTTTACCTCACTAGTTGATTGGTTATGAGGAAGGTGCTAGGCGGTGTAATAGATACAGTACTGGGCCTGAATTCTGGAAGATTTATCTTCCCGATTTCAATTCTACCCTCAGGTACTTGCTATTTGTTCTGTTTGTCTCAGTTTCCTCATCTGTAAAAAAGGACTGGAGAAGGAAATGGCAAACCCAATCTGATATCTTTGCCAAGAAAACCCCAAATGGGATCACAAAGAGTCAGACACAACTAAAAGGGCAGAACAACAACCCATATGGTCTAGTGTAACTTATCCGATTATGTTATTTCCTTAAATCCCTTTGCTTTGAGCAGAGTGTGTCTTCTGGCTGACTACAGGCAAAGGAAACACATGCATAGGCATTTACTAGATATGAGTTTGAAAGAATTCAGACCTATCTGAGGGCCCCATGTGAAGGGAGTAGAAGACAGAGGTTGAAGCTATCTAGTAGCAAAGCCATGTGAGTGTCATTCTCTCCTTTCTCTAATAGGAATGCTCTTGAAAACTCCCCTTCCATCTCTAAAATGTCAGCTCTCTGAAGAGAAAATTAAAATTGGTATGAAGGTAACCCCTAAAAGCCATGCCAGCTAAGGAATCTTTTTTGCTAGAAGGAGATTCTGAATCACATCATGACAGGTAGGAAACTTTCTATCTCATATACACAAGAGTTTGGGATTGAGGAATCTTGTCCATGAATATCGTCCATTGTCCTAATGGAGCCTCCAGGCAAGCATAAATCTGCCTATGCCTCTATGGGACCTCTAGATACTGTATTACTACCCTGGCTGCTCCCCTTTGTTTAGCTGAGAAAAAAAACACAATCTGGAATTTTTCCCTCAGGTTGACTGGTTAGGAAAAAAGAAAGCTGTTAGTAAGTACCTATAATGTCTATGGACCTCACTCTCCACAAAGTGGATGATTCCTGGTGGAAAAAGCAATCCCCTTTCTTCTCCTTCACACCTTACTCTGGAAGAAAATCACAAAAGAACAGTTGAAAATGACCAAGAATGGTCTGTTGACTTTCTTTTATAGGCAAGACACAGAGGGATAGCTCCTCCCCTAAGAGTCATTCCTTTCAAGAGGTTCAGTCAACCAAAACTGGGGAGACAAATCCAATCAGCAAATCAATCATGAATTTTCTTTTGTATTCTTAACAAAGTGCCAATGAATATTCTCATCCTTGCAATTAGGCCTGTGTTTTCTTGACTCTGGAAAAAACCCTGGTCCTATAAGCTTTTTAAATATATCTGAGAGCTCAACTAATTGATCAGGAAGCTCTCATTATCAGCTCTCAATTTAAGTTAACAAATTAGCCATAGAGGTGCTTTTAATGAAAATTCAATAAAGGTCTCTGTTAGGATTACTCAAGAAACCTCTTGAGAAAAACTGCTTAGAAAAGGAAAAGCAGTCATTGGTTCTAATTCTTCTTTACAACAAAACTATTGTGAAAATACATTTAATATGAATGTATATGTAGAGTCTATCTCAGATTGCACTTCATCTTGGGGTAGGGGGAAGAGAGGGAAAAAGTTGGAACTCAGAATCTTACGGAAGTGAATGTTGAAAACTAAAAATTAATTAATTAAGTGAAAGTTTGTTAAAAGATCACAAAAAAAGAAAAAGAAAATGGAAGGCAGGAGACCATCAAGAGAAATATCAAATACCAATGACAAATATGAAATCCTTCTGGGAAAAAAAGTGAAAAGCAAATTGTCAGTATTAAGGGATATTTAAAGAACATTTCTTAAGTGCCAACATACTTATTACTTTGCCATGAATTGAAGGGGGCTTCATTCTAACTACAAAAGAATTCCCAGGGATTTTGGAGCATTCACCTTCTCCAGATCTCCATACACTTGGAGAGGAAACTATCAAATATATGGATATAGTACAGTGGAAAGAATGCCAGCTCTGGAATCAGAAGGTCTGGGTTCAAATACTATCTCTGACTTTGGACAGGTTACTTGGTACCCTGGTCTCAGTTTTGTTTTTTAATTTTCAAATAGAGGAAGTTGGACTAGATGACTTCTGAGATCCCTTTCAGCTCTTAGACACTGTAATCCAACAGGATTCCTAGAGATGGAAAATTCTCATATTTTCCACATCTTATTTGGAAAGAAAACATTGTATACTTATGGTACTATAGAGAAAGCACTGGACTTGTTGTCAAATGACCATGGTTCAGATTCCCACTCTGTCACCACCTACAGGACTTTGGGCATTTTCTTCTTCTGGATTGGCCTAGATGGCATCTATTTTTCTAGCTTTTTCAACTGCAAGCCTAAGTCATTGATCTCCTCTTTCTCTATTTTATTTATGTAAGCATTCAGAGATATAAAACTTCCCCTAATAACTGCGTTTGCAGCATCCCATAAATTTTGGTATGTTGTCTCACTATTGTCATTCTCTCGAATGAAATTGTTGATTGTTTCTATGATTTCTTCTTTAACCCAACCCTTCTTTAGAATTAGATTATTTAGTTTCCAATTGATTTTTGGTTTCTCTTTCCATGGCCTTTTATTACATGTAATTTTTAATGCATTATGATCTGAAAAGGATGTATTGATTATCTCTACCTTTCTGCACTGGATTGTGAGATTTTTATGTCCTAGTACATGGTCAATTTTTGTAAATGTTCCATGTACCGCTGAGAAAAAAATATATTCCTTTCTATTCCCATTTAATTTTCTCCAAAGATCTATCATATCTACCTTATCCAGAGTTTTATTTACCTCCTTAACTTCTTTCTTGTTTATTTTGAGGTTGGATTTATCGAGTTCAGAGAGGGGGAGGTTGAGGTCCCCCACTAGTATAGTTTTGCTATCAATTTCTTCCTTCAACTCCCCCAACCTCTCCTCTAAGAATCTGGATGCTATACCACTTGGAGCATACATGTTTAGTAATGATATTGCTTCATTGTCTATGGTGCCTTTTAGCAGGATATAGTTTCCATCCCTATCCCTTTTGATTAGATCTATTTCTGCTTTTGCTTTGTCTGAGATTAGGATTGCTACTCCTGCCTTTCTTACATGAGCTGAAGCACAATATATTCTGCTCCATCCTTTGACCTTTATCCTATGTGTATCCCCCCCGCTTCAAATGTGTTTCTTGTAAGCAGCATATTGTTGGATTATGGCTTTTAATCCATTCTGCTATCGGTCTCTGTTTTATGGGAGAATTCATTCCATTCACATTCACAGTTATGATTACAATCTGTGTATTTCCCTCCAACCTCTTTCCCACCATTTGTGCTTTTAGCTCTCCCGTCTCCCTTCCCCTCCTCAATAGTATTCACTTTTCTCCCCCTCCTCCTGCAGCCTTCCCCTCCTTCTTTTGACCCCCCTCCCTTTTAGTCCCCTTTACTCTTATTGCTTCTTTCCTCCCTTTTAGCCACCCTCCCCTTTCTTCCCCCTTCCCCTCCTACTACCTATAGAGCTAGTTAGGCTTATCTACTTAAGATTATTGTTCCCTCCTTTGAACAAATCAGATGAGAGTACCTCTCAAACAATGCTCATCTCCCTCCCCTCCTTCCCTCTACTATAGTTTTGTACTTCTTCCTGTGATATAATTTGCCATTTTCTGCTTCCCCCTTTCCACACCTCCTATTACATTCCCTTCTCATACTTAAATCATATTTTTGACATGACATCATTTACTTTATGCCCGTTCCCTCTACATATATCCCTTTATCATAATAGCTGCACAGTTCTCAAGATTAACAGGTATCATCTTCCCTTATAGGGAGGTAAACAGTTTGCCCTAATTGAGTAGCAAGTTTTTGTTTTTGTCTTTTCCCCTCTGTTTACCTTTTTATGATTCTCTGGAGACCTGCATTTGAAGATCAAATTGTCTATTGAGTTCTGGTGTTTTGGTCAGGAAGCTCTGGAAATCCCTTATTTCGTTGAATGACTTTCTCCTTGCCTGAAATGTTATGCTGAACTTTGCTGGGTAGTTGATCCTTGGTTGAAGTCCCAACTCCTTTGCCTTACGGAATATTGGGTTCCAATTCTTTCGATCTTTTAATGTAGAAGCTGCAAGGTCCTGTGTGATCCTGACTGTGTGTCCTTGATATTTGAATTGTTTCTTTCTGGCTGCTTGTAGTATTTTCTCCTTCACTTGATAGCTCTGGAATTTGGCAACTATATTTCTTGGAGTTTTGAGTTTGGGATCCCTTTCAGGAGGGGAACGGTGGATTCTTTCGATGACTATTTTGCCCTCTGAGTCTAGTACTTCTGGACAGTTTTCCTTGATGATTTCCTGGAAGATATTGTCCAGACTCTTTTCTTCATCATGGGTTTCTGGAAGGCTAATAATTCTTAGATTTTCTCTCCTGGATCTATTTTCCAGGTCAGTTGTTTTTCCAATTAAATATTTTACATTTTCTTCTATCTTTTCATTCTTTAGATTTTGTTTGACTGATTCTTGTTGCCTCATTGAGTCATTAGTTTCTACTTGCCCAATTCTAATCTTCATCGTAGTGTTTTCTTCAGTTAGCTTTTCCATCTCCTTTTCCATCTGACCAATTTTTCCCTTTAAGGAGCTATTTTCTCCATTTAATTTTTGTACTTCTTTTTCCATTCGACCAATTTTCCCAGTTAGGTTTTGGGTTTCCTTTTCCATCTGATCAATTTTCCCAATTAGGTTTTGGGTTTCCTTTTCCATTTGATTAGCTCTTCCTTTTAGGGAATTATTCTCTCCAGTTAATTTTTGAACTTCCTTTTCCATTTCTTCAATTTTCTTTTTCAGGGTGATGTTCTCATCAGTGAATTCTTTTTTTATAGTTTTAAAATCATTGGCCAGTTTTTCTTTTATATCCTTCTTCAGACGTTCCAGGTAATCTAGTTGTGCTTGCGAGAAATTCATAGTCCCATCTGAGGTTTCAGATGGAAGTACAGTCTCAGCTCTAACCTCTTTGGTGTTTGTGTTTTGGTCCTTATCCCCATAGAAAGATTCTATGGTTTTTTCACTTTTCGTCTGCTTTTTCCGATTCATGATGTTGGCTGAGTGTTGTAGCTTTTGGTTCTTTCAGTCAGAAGGTACAGATCTTTAAGTTGAGCTGATGTGTGTCTAGGCTAAAAGCAGGCTTTTGTTTTTTGTTTCCCAGATCAACCCTGGGGTTAGCTTGTTAGGTATGTGGGAGGGGTGGTCTGTCCTCAGGATATCTCCTCAGCTGACTTGAGGCAAAGGCAAGGTCAGGGGATGGTGATCCCAGCTTCCCTATTGTCTTCCCTTTTCCCCTGGAGGGCTGGGGCACGCCAAGAAGCTAACGCGTGTTCCCGCCCCTCCTTGGGCTCGTCTCCCGGCTCTGAGGCTTGCCTGGGTCTCAGTGCGAATTTTCTCTGCCCTGGGTCATCTGTCCCTCCAGACGTCTCCGCTACCGTAGGAAGAATCCCCCTTTGCCACTTTTCCAGCCTCTGGTGTTATGAGACCACCCGCCCCCTTCTGCTGTTCCCGCTGATCCAGGATTAATCTGGGGAAGAATTTTATGGTTCCCTCACGGTCATCAGGGGGGAGGAGAGAGCACTTACTGATCATTCTGCCATCCCAGTTCCTGGAAGTTCAAGTAGTGACCCACCGAAGTCCGTCTTCAGGCTGAAGATTTCAAGGGCTGCTGCGCTGATGTCTGGCACTCAGCGGCTCTCACCGGCTCGGCCTGGCTTATCTCCTGCTCCGCTGGTCTCGCCCGCCACTCTCGGGCTCCTCTGGTCCCCTCCGCCCTGCCGCGCAGACCGCGCTGCGCTGTGCGCCGGGGTCTTACCCCCGCGTAACAGATCCCTCCCGTGGACCCTCCGGTCCAGCCTGGACTCCAAATCCGTCAAAGTCCGTCACCCACTGGATTCTACACCTCCAAAGTCTGGTCAGACTCCCCCCCCGGAGATATACAGAGGAGTTTTTCCAGGAGCTTAGGTGAGTCGTTGCTTTCACTCCGCCATCTTGGCTCTGCCCCCCTAGATGGCATCTAAAGGCCTTCCCTATGATCTTCTGATTGACCTAGAGTTTAGTACATAGGATGCTATAAGAAATGGGAATGGACTTAAATATTAATAAAGAAGAATCTTCTGATATTGAGGTTCTTTAAATTCTTAAATGAGTAAACCAAAATAAAGTAGAATAGCCTTCTTTTGAAGAGTTTTTCCTTCCAAATATAACCCAGGGCTCAAGCTTAGACATTTGTATAAGACTCCTTACACTGATGCAGAGAATAATTACTGTATGATAAATATCAATGTGAAATGTGGAATATGTAAGAACTTGGGAGAAGTGAGTTCTTCTGGCTTCAGGATTAGAAAAAATACATAATCCTGAAAGGAGGGAAAGACTCTGAAAACAGATCAACAAGTAAAGTCAGAACCTCAAGGATGTTCCTATTTCTAGCTTACTACACCAAAGATTTGGGAGAATTCCCTCTTGAATGATACCAAGCATTCTCTCTTTCAGATGTTCCATTCTCAGTGATCAATTTCATTCATTTTTTATACTCTTGTATGTTATAAGCTATAACTTCTCTCATTTCTGTTTACTGTCAGGTTGGACAAATGGCTTTATTGGCTGTTCACTATGTATGATGACCTTTGGGTAACTGGCTTTTTAGTGGGAAAGGAAGTAAAACCTTTGGACATAATTTGGGGAACTCCTTCATTAAGAGGTAGAAACCAAGACACACAATATTTAAGGAGGGAGATAGATATAATTTTAGTCTAATAACACACATATAAATGCATGTATGTAAATATATATGTATATATGTGTGTACATACCTTACACCAAATAACTGATATTCTTTCAGGGATACTTTAAGGATGCTTCTTTTTCAGTTTGAGACATAAGCAACTTTCAGTGAAGAAACTCTCTACCAGTTATGTCAGCAACTACTCTGCAAGTTAATGTTAGAAAAGTGCCTGGGACACTGAGATTTTAGCAACCTGCATAGGGTCATGCAATCAATATGTGTCAGAGGCAGAACATGAATGCAGGTCTTCTTGATTCTGAGACTGACTGTAACCACTCTTTGAGGGTACTTGAAGGACTAACTTCTCAAAGTTCTTTCCAATATTATGACATCCAACTCTCTGAAGCTAAAGCCCAGTAGAGGACAAAAATCCTTACTAAAAACCTGCTTTAAATGTTATTGGGTGTCTAATGGGAGGAAAGTTCATCGCCAAGTTTTAATAGCTTTCTTTTCAAACTGCATGAAGCCTCCTCATTACTTAACCTGTTTGTTCACATACCTGAGAAGTCATTGATACTACTATACTATCACAGTGGAAGCAGTGGAATTAACTACTCAACTCTGTAAGTCACAGAAGAGACTCGGCCAATGACAGGAATTTTTTTATTACTATTTTTGCAATGAAGTAGAACCACAGGCATCTACAGGCTGCCTCCCCCACTCTCCTCCCAGGTCTGGCTGGGGCATGAAGAGACCCTTCTGGGACTGTAATTTAGGAATTGGGGCTGCTTCAAGATGAGAGTGGAACCTTTTTTTACCCTCTCCTTTCTGGAATTTTTTTTCCTCCAAAGGACACCATGTGCCTGTCTTTCCCCCCACCCTCTCTTTTGACTATCCCAAAATACAAATCAAGATTCAGTTTTCTAAAGACTAAACGTCTGTTTAGTATATTTTGGTTTTCTCACAGCGATAGTTCCTACCTTTGCCAAGATAAATGAGTGTGTCCATTTATTTTTTAAAAACCTCCTACAAGTCCCAGTGGGTCTTTTGGCATGAAATATTCATAATCTAACTCCAAATTACAGTTTGGAACATAACCACCTGAATTACTTTTAGTCCAAATTCATTTTAGATTCATATATGAGGGGAAAGAAAACCTGGAAGACACAGTGTCCTTTGAAGGAAAGAAATCCTGAATGAAGAAGTGGGTGGGAAAACACTCTCTCATCCCAAACCAAACCAAATTCCCATGTTGTACCTCCAGACTCATTTAGGGAGGAGGAACAGGGTTTGGCAGAGAGAGGTGGAGGGCACTGAGAATCAGAGGCCAATGAGTATTCCCTATTTGTCTTCGTTAAGGCTTCTTTGGGAAATAAAGGTCAGTAAAATAGATAACTATGCTCCAACTGTATCCACAAAATTTTAAAATATTCAGATACTTCAGTTACTATTCAGATCATCTGGTCACATTAGGATATAATGTCTGAATGGCTGGTTTGATTTTTAGATTTGGGGGTTAGAAGAGGATCTGTCTATTCAAAACCTACTGTTTGATGTCAGTGAAGTGTTACCTGGCAGATCTGTTTGCAAAGCTATTTGCAAATGCAAATGTACTTCCCAAAAGGTATTGGATTTTGTTGTGTTTTTTTTTCTAATCCGGATGTAAATAACTTTGAGAAGCAAAATATTGCTTCTCTATACACCTTCTAGGACTTGGATCCAAATGCCACTGTAAGTATTGTTAGAGAATCACACTAATTATCCATACATATGTCAGGAAATGGACTCTTGCTTTAGATTCATACTAAGAAAAGCCTGATTTTCAAAGAGAAGAGTCAGACTTTTCTCACATTCTCTGAATTATTATATGCCCAACTCAGAGATCTCTAGAGTCAACCAGAATTCTAATTCTAGAAAAAAATCTCTAAAATAAAGTTTAAGTGTGGATCATGTTAAGGGTTGCCCCAAAGTTCTTAAAAACTTCCAAAGTATGGATATGGAATGGTTATTTATTTCCTCTGCCACAAAAGAAATGATTTTATAAAGACTCATAGTGTACACTAACAAAAATAAAATATAAAGCAATAACCCATCACCATCATTATACACTCTCTCAATGGCAAGGTACTTTGTTGACTGCTGAACAGATATTTCACTTTTGCCAAAGGCTTGCTTAAGGGATCCATTCATAAAGTCAATGTCTACTGGCTGGAGAGGCACGGCTCTTCTTTTAGGTTGAGGCTGATATACTCAGAGGCTCTTTTCTCCGAGAAAAAGTACAGTTGCAGGAAGTACCTCCCATTAGGTAATTCAGTAATCCAGGAACCCTCAGGCTCACAAGGTGGGTACCAGGACTGGGTGTATCAGAGTGAGTCTCAGGGTTGCTAGTCACACATCATTCTCAAGGAAGAAACACAAAATCAGAAGGAAATTAGGGACTCTGGCTCACCTAGGCAAGCATGTGTTATCTGCTATATGCTTATATTTGCCTTTGCCTTTATGGGGGTAAAGAGAAATTTCCTCCCCACACTCAATGGAAGCCCAATGGAGAGCTGGAGGAGTCCCAAGTGAATGAGAGAGAAACAGAGAGAGAGAAACAAAGACAGAGACAGAGAGAAAGTAATGTAGTTCTATAGTTCTAATACTTTACAGGGAAAAAGTTCCCCTGGCTCCTTTGGTGGAACTACGTCCCTTCCCCATCAATGGAGAAAAAAGTTTCATTTAGGAATTCCTTGGTCATGCAAGCCCTTCAACAAGGGCCTGTCAACAGTTCTCATACAAAGGTTTAGACTCATGCCTAAACCCATGAGAAGTGTCCCAGCCTACCCTCCATTACTAGGGAAAAAGGAAGTCTTATTTGCTACACAGTTTCCAATAAATCAACAAACATTTATTAAGGACCTTCTACATGGTTGGCACTGTGCAAGGGTGCTGGGATACAAATACACAAAAAGTGAAATGAGAGCTGCCTTCATTTATCTTACATTTGGAGAGTGGTGGAATGGAGACCCAACATAAAAACAAGCAAATGCACGCATACATGAAAAATAAACACAGTTGGGGGGGAGGGTGACACTGACAAGTGGGGGCAAAAGAAAGACCTTTTGATGCAAGTTAGTTCAATTGAGTCATTAAGGGAATTAAGGGTTCCTAGAGGAGATGAGAATAATAAGTTCCAGACATGGGTGACAGCCTCTGTAATAACAAAAAGGCAGAATATATAATATTATGTATGGAGAACAACAAGGTATAGAGTTTGCAAGGGAAAATAATATGTAATGAGATTGTGGTTAGAGTCAGATTGTGAAGTGTTTTGAATGTGAAGCAGAGGAGTGTGTAGTTCATCTTAAATGCATTGGGGAAGTATGGGTCATGTGGGGAAAAAAATATACAGAACCCTCTATATTTAGTAGAGCTTTTAGATGCTACAACAGTATCATAGAAACAGAGAATATCAGAGTTATAAAAAGGACCTTGGAGATCACTTAACTCAATCCCTTCATTTTACAGGAGACGAAAATGAGACCCAAAGAAGGGAAGTCAGTCTACCAAAAAAACATTTATTAAGTGTCTACTATGTGTTAGGCACTGTATTAAATGCTAAGAATATACATATATATATACACACACATACATATATATGTATATTGAAAAGTCAATGCCCTCAAAGAACTCACAGTCCAATGAATGAAACAACATGAAAACAATCACGTATAAGCAAATTGACTTGTTCAATATCACAGAGCTCATTAGTGGAAAAATATTAACCAGAATTCAGATCTCCTACTTCCTTTTCTAACGCCCTTTCCAAGTTTTACAATCTTCTACACAGAAAGTTTTTCCCCCTTAAATTCTAAATTATATTTGTGTTTTGATCTTGTTTTCACTGTTTTGAATTAGAATCTCTGAAATGTCTACAACAATACAACACAATCACTAGGTTGTATTCAAGGCATAAGTGTGAATGTAAAACTCTCCATTAGCCAAAGCTCAGGATAGGTAGCCCCTTACAAGTCTATAACCACTACTAGTGAAATTCAAGTTTTCTTTAATAACAATGAACATTTACTGAAAGATGTTATCTTTGCAAATAAGATAGCAATTTTCTAATTGTAAATTCTAATTTTGTCCAAAAAATATACTCAAAATTATCCCCATGGTGCCCACTATGCACTTCCTAGAGGAAATTCCACAACAGAGTTTTTGTTCAATAATTTCAGTCCTTTCTGACTTTTCATGGCCCCATTTGGATTTTCTTGGCAAAAATACTAGAGTGATTTGTGATTTCCTCCTCTACCATAACAGGGTAATAATGTTTAACTTTCCCATACCTAAACGCACTATCTCAGTTCAACCCAACAACAGTGGCTGAAGAGTGCAGACCACAGCAAGCCTATGAGATTCTTAATGGTTTGGGGAGTTCCCATTTAGCCATGGGTCATCCAAATAATCAAAAAAAAATTCAGAAAAGTTCTGGAGACATTCCAAAAAACTTAATTCATTTCAATACGATATAAGCATAGGCTTTCACTGTACACTCTCAGTTTGAAATCCTAAGTAATATTTTCCTTCATCCCAGGGTGATCTGGACAAAGGACAACCCGGAGTCAGAACCAGCTGAAGGTGGAGAGGAAAGAGAAATGTCAGGCATCCCATTGGCCTCCTTCATTTTCTGAATGTGGAGAGACTATAGTGAGGACATCATGTTTTACACGTTATCCGTATACTGCATGTGTCTGTTACCTAACTGATTTGTTTTATACAACCAGTTTCTGATATTGCCATAGAAGCCCTAAACCACTGTAGGTTTGGTTTAGATCTTCCCTAAACCAACCACAACATCTGCTCTGTACCTGACTACACAGTAGTTAACCTAATTTTTTTGTAAATTAAACAAGTTTATTTTTTCAATCAATAAAAATCCAATTCTCTATCACCAAGCCCCGCTGAAAAAAAGACAAGCAAACTCCTTGCAAGAAATCTGAAGAGCCAAGCAAAACCAATTCTGTAATTGTCCATGTCAAAAACCAATCACAGTCTACATTCTGAATCTGTTACTTAATCATTTTATCAATCAGGTGTCCTAAATCTTTCAGAGTTGTTGGTCTTTACAATGTTGGTATTATAGAAATTGTTCTCATTCTCACTCATGTTCATGCAAATCTTCCCATGCTGCTCTGAAACCATACCCTTCTTAATTTCTTATAGCACAATTATATTTCATGGCATTTATATTCAGTTATGCTCCAACTGATGAGTACCCCCTTAGTTTGACTATTTAACTTCTTCCTTGGTGATGGATGTCACCCTCAATTTCTCTCCTACATGTAATTACTTACCTTAGTACTTCAAGTTTTGATAGTCTCCTTGATTTGCCTAGCTCCTACATCCATGCTACATTAGCCTTCCATATCATGCAATTTCTATTTATAATCTTCTATAGATTCTTCACAAAGAAATATATGAGTTTTCTGGAAGCTTTTCTCTAGGTATTATTACACTTTACGGTCGTCATTGGAAAAACAGTGTGCATCTGTTATTCCTTTTATGTAGTTCCTCCAATAGCAATACTTTAACTGAAACAAAAATGATTTTTTTAAAAAAAGCATGGGTGAAATCAGAAGTGTTGGCATTTACTGATTTCTAGGCAGAGTATGAATAATTCTTGGGTGCTATCTTTGTCTCAGTTTAATAACAGAGCCAACTTTTTTTTTAATTCAGGAAGCAAGGAGGATTTAAAAATTTTGGGAGAAAATGACAACTCTCAGAATAGAATTTCACAAATCACTCAGCAATAAAACCCATGCCATATCAATGCAATTTGCAAACTAACCAGAGGTTAACCAGGCTCACAAACTATGGGAAGATGAAATGTACCCCTAAACTTCCCTGATGAAATTCCTCTCCTTGCTCTCAATCTTTTGAGTTTTTCATGTCCAAGGAGATATTACTAATACAATTTTACCATTATATAAGCTTTATGCCACTTACTTCTCCATGTGTCAGTTTCTCCACGTGTCATTTTCTTTATATGTAAAATGGGCATGACATTGCCCCTCTTCCCTACCTCATTTGATTATTGTGAAAATATATGAATATGCACTGAAAAATTTAAAGACAAGTTATTGTTATTATAACCTGAGATGCTAGTTAGCTTGTGAACTGGATGTTGAAGGGTGTTCCCTCACCCATCTTTCAGAAGGTCTTAACTTTCCTGCCTCAAAATGTGTGCCTATTTTTTGTCTCTTTAAGCCCACTCTCAACAAACTGTCTACCAATATCTGCTGATTTTGAGTCAATTTGTTTTCTTTATTCTTTCATTTACTCATTCATTAACTATCCATTCATTAGGGGCCTAAGGTAAGGGAAGAAGAATCTCACAGAATCTTGGAATGGGAAGGAATATCAGAAGCTATCTAGGCCAACATGAACCTGCAAAAGAAAGCGATCATAGAGTCTTTGCTTGAAGATGTTCAGTTCCAAGGGAGCTGATCCACTCTATCATAAAGCAACCCATACACCTTTGGGTAGTTATAATTGTCAAAAAAAAGTTCTTCCTTATATGCAGTCTAACTTGCTTCTAAGTTCAACTCACCATCCATAGCTCATACCTTTCAAAACAAACAGGTCACAAGTCAATTCCATCAAATACATGAAGGTGGTTTTTAAGCACCCTCCCCTTTCTATTCTCTACAGTAAACATGGTCAGTTATTTCCATCAGACCTAATAATTAATGAACTCAAGGCCCTTCTCAAGGCAACTTAGAGCAGTTTTTGATCAAAGTAGAAAGTAGAAGCAGAAAGAGCCCTAGGTTCAAATGATACTCTTTCACTTGCTACCTGTATGATATTAAGCAAGTCACTTATCCTCTATAGGCCTAAGTTTTCTCTTTGTAAAATTATGAGATTGAATTAAATGTCCTCTAAATTCCCTTCCAAGCCTAAATCTATGATGCTAAGATCGATAAGTTCACAAGTTGTGGCAAGGCCGATACCTCCCTAACCTTTTCAGATGGAATCCCCCTTCATGTCCCAGATATACTTATTTCATTTCCATGGAGAAGGGTTATTAATACCAATTTTGTTATTACCTAAGCTTTATGCCATTTATTTAATTGTATGTCTGTTTTATTATCTGGAAAATGGATATGGCATCTGTATGTCCTATGTTCTGAAGCACTAAGCACCAGAGGAGATGAAAAGAGACATGGTCCCTGCCCTCTTGAAATTTACAATCTAAGAAAAAGAAGAGAGCACATGTTCAAATACGCAAAAACATATTATAACTATAAGACAGAACAGATCATAAGAAGTGTATAAGGGAGGTACAAAATACCGTGTGAGTTTAGAGAAAGAAATATCATTTGGGGCTTGTACTAGCCCCTAGATTGTACTAGGCATCAAGATATAACTTCTAAATGATGCCCACTCTGTTTTCAGGCATTAATACAGAAAGCAAGGTAGAACATTTTGACCTGATTGGCCCCCTCAAATCACAACATATATGTATGCCTATTCCACCAGAGTCATATTTGAAATCTTGTGTTTGAGCCTTATATTTAATCTCTTTTCCTGAAATGACTCACTCATTTCTAATCAGTGACAGATTTCTAAACAAAATGAGCCCCCACCTACATCCTTACATGCAACTGACTAGTATTGCTTACTATTCAACCTGAAAAGATGTATTCCAATTACTTCTAAGAGAAAAGAAATAATTCTCTTTCTTTGACTCAAAGCTTGTGATCAATGAAAGCAGAATGCTCAAAATATGTCAGCAGGGTTCATGGCATCTAATTAAAACAATTATATTAGTATACTGAATTTAAAATGCTGGTAAAATAGAAAATTAATAATGAGGTCATAGAATTAGAGAAGACAAAGGATTTTGAAGGTAACTGATTCTAACTCTTTTATTCTACAGATAAAGAAACTGAGGTCCAGAAAGGATAACTGATTTACCAACGTTATACAGGTAGTAAAGCACTCTACATCACACAAAGCAGAATCAAAATGAGGATTTGAATACTGGTCTTTAGATTCCAGAATCAGTAGTCTTGACATCATACAATGCTGACTTCAGCCACAGCAATTCTTTTCCCCCTGTCTCTCTCAGATCCATTCTATTAATATTAGAATGCTAGAACTTGAAGAGACTTTAAAGATTATATAGCCCAACCTTTTCATATTACAGATGACAAAATAAATGCAGACTGGAGTGGTTTATTCTGTACTAAAGCAGTAAAGACCTGCTGGAAGTTTAAAATCTCTATAGCTAAAATGAGCTTAAAAATAATACTTTTTAATGAAAATGTGAAAATATCCTCTGATTCATTCAAAACCACCCTTTCTCAAACTGGGAAGAGGAATGGAATTCAAGATCCCAGCTTAGCATTAGGCATTACTCATTCAGCAATCTTTTCTTTCCTGAAACTATGTCAACACTATAAGCACTGCTCTCCTCCCTTAGTTACCACCATCTGCTGCATGCTAGACTCTACTCCATCCCTCGGTTATCACCTTGCTCATCGTCTGTCCTCCCTTTCAGTCCTACATTTAGGCAACCATCATTACTCCTCTTTCCTGAAACAACACAAACCTTCAGGATGAATTCTCCAAAATTGGTACAGGCTAAAAACAAAACTATTTATCCATATCTAATATCAATATACAAGGATCCATGATTTTACCATTCCTTCCATTGATCACATCCCAGGAGAGTAACATGGTATAGCTTTAATGGAAAAAACTGACAGAGTTTAAATCAGGAGACGCCTAGATTCAAATCCTGTCTCAGACACTTACCATATGATGATGGATAAATCATACCATCTCCTGAGCATTAGTATCCTTTTCTGTTAAATTCCTAGCGGCTAATGTCTTCCTCTCCAATTCAACTTGTATCTATGTTGTGTGTATATGTCTATATATTTCCTTCAACTAGACTGTAAACTTCTTAAAGGCAAGAACTGCTCTTTTTTTCATTTTGTCTTTGTATCCCAAGGACCCAGAACAGAGCCTGGAACAAAGTAGATGTTTTATAAATGCTTGCTGATTGACTGACTGATTGATTAGTACCTTTTGCACAGGGTTATTGAAGGAAATGAAGGATACATACATAAAGCACTTGGAAAACCTTGAAATGCTATTATTAATATCATCCCATACAAATTTTAGTAAAGCATTTTCATTAAGCCAGCCTTCTGAAGATAGGCTTCTCTAAATTTAGCTAGCCTGATCCTTGGATGACAAGCATAGAATCTGTTGTGAATTGCATTCCCTTTTCTATTGACATCTGAAGCTTCCTTTATAATTAGCCCATTCTCATAAAATTCACCAAAGGAAAAAATGACACTAGACACATGGAATTCCCTACTTATACAGCATAAAACAAAAACAAGAAATCTAATTTCAAATATTTAAAAATCAAACATTTATTAGTATATCTTCTGGAAAATATCATTATGCAACCATAGTAAGAGAGAAGGGATGATACAAAGCTTAGACAGGATTTCTGCCATGTGGAGTTTAAGGTGTGGTGGGAGATGTTGTTCACACATACCCCAATAGCAATAAAATAAAACAGTACAAGACAAATACATGAACAAATTAGCATGAAAATACATTTCCAACTGACATGATCTTAGAAGGTTTTGTTGAGGAAACAGTATTTTTGTTAACTTTAAAGTAGGGGCCCTTTATCTTTGATGGGTAAATTTCAAGGGGTCCATGAACTTAGATGGGAAAAACATACATTTTTAGTTCAACATAATGGATTTCCTTTGTATTTTATTTCAAGTATTTAAAAATACTGTTCTGAGAAGGGATCCATAGGTTTTAACCATACTGCCAAAAGGGTCCATAACACACACAGAAGAGCTAAGAATTCTTGCTTTAGATTATAGACAGGAACTTATCAGGCAAAGAAGAAAAAGAAGAAAACAAGAAGAAGAAGAAATAGAAGAAGAAATAGAAGTAGAAGAAGAAGGAAGAGGAGGAGGAAAAGGAGGAAAAGGAGAAGGAAAAAGGAGAAGGGGAAGGAAAAAGAAAAAGAAGAAGAAAGAACTCTCTAGGACAGTATAAGAGAAGATGGGGAAGAAGAAATGGTAGTACAAATGGGAAAGGAGGAAGAGTAAATAGTCTAATTTGGCTAGAACGTAGAGTACTTGCAAGCAGAATTGAGGTTAGACTGTAAAGTTGCTTGTCATTCTCTAAGAGGACCGATAAAAAATGATGTCTTGACTTGTGCATGAATTGGATTTAATGAGGCAGAAATGAATAAAATCATCAGCCTCACTTTCTCTTCCATAGACATCCATGTCCAGTGGCAGGACAAAAATCAAGACAACTGAAAATGACCTAGGATACAGTGAATGACCTTGGTGTTTTCAATGCCTGACCAAGCTCTAAGTACTCCCCAGGCACCTTCACAGTCATTGGAACAAATTGTTCTCATCCATCCATTCTTCTGGAGCAAGTCTTTGTATGCTTGGGGTAGACACTCCACCCCATCCCCAACTCACTGATAGGTTTAAGACCTGTCACTTCCCCTCAACCTGGTTTAATTCATTTGTTCATACAGTTTACCAAGGTTTGACCACTGCACATGCTACAGCTTCTTGGAGTCCCAGCTGAGAGTTGGGTGAAGGTGGATGCCAAAAATAGATGAGCAACCCTGAAAAAGGCTCAGCAAACCCTCACCATGAAGATGCTAGACCTCCCTGAACACCGATACACCTAGGGTACAAAAGTAGGGTAGTGTTTTGAATGTCAAACAAAGGAGTTTTAATTTTATATAAAGAGTCAGAGAATATTTTTGAGCACAGGCATGGTATAACCAGATCTATAAATGAGAAATATCACTTTGATAGCACTGTGGAAGATGAACTGAAATAAAAAGACGGAAGATACAGGATTACTTTTTAGGAGACTCTTGCCATAGTCCAGAGAAATGATAATGAAGGCCTGCAGTATGGTGGTGATAGTGGAAATAGAAAGGAGGGATCATAAGATCACTGAGCTAGAAATAACTTTAGCAATTATCTAATGTCTTGCTTTCATAGATGAAGGAACTAAGGCAAAGACAGGTTAAATGACTTGCCCCAAGGCTGCACAAGTATGAAGTGACAGACCTAACGGTCTGATTCAATATTCACTGCAGGAAATGAAGTGTCATATATTCCCAACTTAGAAACCAAAGGGTTAGACAACTGATTAAATATGAATAGTGAGAAATTTAAAAAAGAGTCAAAGTTAACCCTAAAGTATCCAATACAGAAGCCTGAATAAATGGCAACAACATGTCATTCAGAAATTGCGGAGCTAGAAGGCTTCACTTTTGGACCTGATGAATTTGAGATAATGACAAGCTGTCTAGGTGAAGAGACCCTAGGTAGTTGGAAACATGGGTCCAGAGCTCAAAAAAAATAAATTGTGACTAGATGTACAAGTTTAGTAGTCACATGAATGTGTTGATAATTGAAGCCAAAAATGTGGGTGAATGACAAAAAAAGAACTTGTAGAGAAAAAAAAGGTCGACAGAACTTCCTGTAATTTCCTCCAGTCATCATAAGCCATCAAAACTATAGAAAAGAAACCTTGTCAAAGGTGAATGAAGGTCACGGAAACATAGATCTACAGCTAAAAAGAAACCCAGAGGCCATCTAACCCAACCTGTTCATTTTATAGCTGAGAAAACTGAGGCCCAAGAGACCTAAATTACTGAGTCATGCAGGAATTAAGAATAAGCATTTTTCCTCCTCAGATGATGGAATCTCACTGCCTCCCTTCAGCTTCCTATTAATGAAACTGAAATATTATGAGATTTTTTAACTATTATATATTCAGTAAGCCCGATGTCAAAATGAAACAGAAACCTTTAGTTTTACTCTTTTCAGCTGGCTTCCTTCTGACCGTTTCCATTTGGCACTTTTGCTCAAGACTGAAGAAGAATACAGAAATGTGGCAGATCGCAGTGATTTAAGTGAATTCCAAGTCACCACTTCAGAGCCCCTGGAGAATCCCTTATTTGGGTCTGTTCCCTGGGAGTACTATTTTAAGCATGCAAATCCTGTCAGTATTGCTGTATTTGTGATTGAATTGAATATGAATCAAAGGCTTAGACCATCTTTTTCATCCTTCTCAGATTATAAAGTCTGAAACATCTAAAAATGTTTTACCCCATGGAACTTTAAACTTTGCTTATATTCATCACTGTCACAAACGAGCTCAGGGAAGGAGGAAGTCCTGGCCCATCTAGATCTGGAAATTAGAAATTAAAATGATCAGTGTCTAGAACATAAAACTCAATTATAGGACAGGTCACTGGGGTAGTGATAACACACAGTGAGGATGATGGGATTACATACAAATTCTGAAGCCTCTTGTGACTGATTTTAAGTCCCTTTAGCCTCATAGGGAACTAATCAAAGGATTTCTGTTAAAAGCAAGGTCCTTTGACTCTTGGGTGAGATTTCTTGCATTGTTAGAAGAAATTCCATCAGTACATTGTTGAAATGACCCGGTGTCCTGTGGTGAGCAGTTCTCACACTTCATCTGAATCATCACCCTCACTAGGTCATTTTACACAATATTGTGGGCAGCATTATTAAGTTTCCACCTCTCCAGCATAAGCTGGCTACTCCTGTGAGTACCCACCCTCCTTTTCTTTTTTCTGGTTTCTGTTGTCTCTAAATCACAACATTCTAGCATTCTGCTATGTTGGTCTTTTGAAACCCATGCAATATAGGTTTTTTTCATGACCTAAAATTTTATCCACAATCTCCATTCATTGTAAGTGAGTCACCTCACCTTGAATCTAAAATCTCTTCCTGTATTCAAGAAGAGAACAGAAGTAACATCTTTTGTTTAATAGGGAACAAAGTTCATCTCTCGGACTTAACTCGTTTAGGGATTTGGAATGCATTGGGTTCAAAACATTTTTTATCTGTTATCTTGAAAGTATTATGGATATCATTGTGACCCAATAAGCAAAGAAGTAGACCTTCAAATTGTTTTCATCTTCTGTTGTTGTTGAATGGATTAGTCATGTCTGATTCTTTGTGACCCAAATTGGGGTTTACTCGGCAAAGATACTGAAGTGGTTTCCTTCTCTAGCTCATTTTATAGATGAGGAAACTAAGACAGAGTTAAGTGACTTGCCAATGGTCACACATGTAGGAAATGTCATGTCTGAGACCAAATTTGAACTCAGGAAGACTAGTCTTCCTGACTCCAGGAACAATGCTCTATCTACTATGCCACCTAGCTGCCCTTTCATCTTCTTCCTACCAGTAACTTATTAGAACACACTTTAATATGCCTTTCTACTCATCAATAAAATAGGGGACTATAATTAATGAATTATGTGAAGTCTGTAAACAGCTCATTACAAAAAAATTTTTTTAAAGCAATTCTAGGAAAAAAAATGTATGCCATATAACAATGAAATAATAAACCTGATTATCTCATGAATAGGAGCTCTTCCCTTTGGGAATGCAGTATTACTGGAACATAGAGAAACCAGAAGACAGAAGTTCCAACATGAAACAGTGGAAAGGACATTTGTTCTGGAATCAGAGGAATTGGGTTCAAGTGCCATTTTGGTTACCTACTGCCTTGGTGATTTTAGGCAAGTCACCTTGATGAACTTCAGTTTCCTTGTTTAGAAAATGCTGCTACTGAGCTAAATGCTTTATAAAGTTCCTTCCATTTCTAGATGCGGGATCCTAGAATCCTGTTAGCTTAGAATCTTAAGGACAGAGGCCATGTGGCAACCTATCTGTCTTCATTATCCCTTACTGCAGAAACTAAAAGGAGCCCAAATAGCTCTAGGAAGGGAAGCATCCTCCTCCTCCTCCTCCTCTTCCTCCTTCTCCTTCTCTTACTGCTGCTGTTGCTACTATTACTACTACTACTACTAATAATAATAATAAATTCATAGCCATTATCACTAAAGAGAGCAACAGTGGCAGCACTAGGAAGAGAAGTCTTGGTATACCTCTGATACTATGACCCCTTGTGCCTTGACCCCATGTTTGCTACCTGTGTGCCTAATTATCTGTATACTTAAGTTTATGCTCTCCTCAGGTATCTTGTGAATGCTAAGGTAGAGTGTGTGTCTCCTGGATTGGGAGAATGATATTAAAATTACTGGTCTTGCTGTATCTTTACTCTTTTCTAGAAGCTAAATGATGTTCACTGGTTGATTGATATTGGGGAGGATATCTGATGGGACCTTATGATCTACAATATTAGAGCCACAACCCCTCAAGTTTACTTCCTAGGATTTGAAAGGGGAGAAGTAGACATTTTCCTTCAAGTACCCAACCTCTCAGTATGATGTGACTGGTGGGTTGGAAGAGTGAACCCAGAAGGGGATAGTGCTAAATGAAAACCAAAGATTCCTCCAACATCCCTCCCCATAATAAGTAAATTTGACAAGGGGGATTTAGACTTTCTTTCATAAAGCTATCTTCATGGATATCTTGGATAGGAGAGATTTTCCTTCACTAAGAGCAAAATTTCAGTATTCCTATGGGAGCGGGTAGTTACATCTTTCTTCAAGGGAAAGACTTTTCAAATTGTCTGAAAATGATCCAAGAGGAAGTCTTTATCAAAATGAGTGAAACTTGGCAAGAAGACTTGTCACCCTAGGGCAGGTCCACCAAGTTGGATTGAATTCAAGCTAGTGAAGTGGGACTGTATGGAAGAAGGAAGATTGGAAGAGCCTGCTCAATATTCTGAGGACAAATGTGCAAAGAGAGATATAGGTAGAATCAGGGATAGTGGGTAAGCTATATAGCACATCTTATAGGGACAGCTATTTAGCAAATGGAAGGATACATGAAAGGAACTTTCAAAAGAGATAATAATTTTACAAATTATTAGGATATTTTGGTTGGGGGGGGGTTATTAGCAACCGTACTAGCAGAGAGGGTGGGCTTCTGGCACAGGTTCTTTGATCCACTTTTTTAAAGGAAAGACAACTTTAAAGGGGTCAACAATCTCACTTTAATTACAGATAAGTAGAAAAAAGTGAGCATAGAAAATACAAGCTGAGAAATTAGTACAGAGATTCAACAGACAGGGCTCTAACTATCTGAACAAAGTAATACATCCACCTACATATACCCCCAGACCAGAAGTGCACCAACATCTGAGTAGTGGTGGTGGAGCTCTCAATAAAAGGCTACCCAGAGCTTGGTCCAGGGAATCAAAAAGTCTTTCTCATTAGTGAGCCCCAAGGCAAAATGCCAACTTCCCAGAATATACAACGAAGGCCCCTGACTGGCTCAGAGTCAGAAGGCACAAAACCTATATGACTCAGCAGAAATGTAAATTATCAAGATTCAAAGGAGATTAAACCTTCAGATGTTTACAATTTAGCCTGAGTCTAGGAAACTGAACTCCAGAAAGAAAAAAAAAAACAAATACCCCACTTTGCTTATGCTTACAGGGGGATTCAAAAGTTTTGAGTCACTAGAAGAGATTGAGGGCTTTTGTCAGTCAGGATGCTTAGTGCAAAAAGAGGACTGAAAAAGGAGACCAGCTTAGCATATTATTAACGGGGGAGAGTTGGGAAGATCTGAAAATTGGAAGAGGTTGGGGGTTATTGTCAGCAGGGAAGCTAAAATCATACATTTAGCCTTCAAAGGGTCAGGACAAAGTAAAATAGAACATTAAATTAAAAGTGTTTTCTAAGAAGGATGGTAACTGAGCAGATTCTTTCAGCTTAACCTGGTCTAGTCTTTGTCCTAGAATTACGCATGACTGCAGTATCTGTTACAGTGCCTAAGAATAGATCTTCAGAGTACAAGATTTTGTTCCATGTATAACACATTACTCCATAAAGGATCATGTAAATTAGCATCCAAAGGAGATGGATGGAAAACCATATTATTTAAATTTGAATTGGGAGCAAAAAGAGAGAAAAGAATTTGAATAAAAGTCACATAGGAACTCACAAGTAGCACAAGACAATAAACCAACTTCTCCAACTCCCAATCCTATGACATCCCACTAGATCAAGTAACAAAGCAAAAACTTCATGTAGGAATTGATTTTTCAGCTTCATGCACAACTAATTTGAAGGGTGCTTTGGCATAGTGACAAGAAAGACTTTCCTCAAAGTAAAAACAAACAAAAAACTAAACACAAGTTTTGTTTCTGACACATACTGGCTGTTTGACCGTGGACAGATCACTTAATATCTCAGTGACTCAGATAATTCTGTAAGGTCATAAGTTCCATTGAGTAAAAGCAATATAGCTTATGACTGAGTCAGGAAGACTGGAGTTTGAATCCTGCCACTTATGACTGATGACTAGTTGCTCCATCTGTGAAATAAAAATAATAATAACACCTCACATGCACATAAGGTAATGTTACATTAGGTCATTTACAAACCTGAAATTGACATATAAGAGCTTGTATTATGATCTGCTTTAGTGGAGGAAGTTTCTACATACAGGTTGCTGACTACTCTAATGAAATTGGGAGTTCCTATTAGGGATGAGCTGAAGCCAACTTCTACTGGCTTTCCAGAGCCAACTGTTAGATTTTCCTAGTGAGCATTTACACCTCTATAGAAATCAGGGTTTGCTTTATTTTTGTTTGTTTTTATTGTTGATTTCTAGATGTAAAAAATGATGAAGAAATGTTAATAATGAAGATAAAACTTAAAAGTTTGTTATGCATACAGTTTGTTTGAAAAGCTGGTTGATAAAACATTTACCAGAACACCCCTGGTTCCTACTGAATTTTAAAACACATGTGTAACCCCAGAACCTGGGGAAGTTAGCACAGAGTACCAGGTCTGGAGTCAGGAAGACATCATTCTGAGTTCAAATCTAACCCCAGACTGCCTAACTACATGGCCTTGGGCAAGTCACTTAACCCTGCTCACCTCAGTTTTCCCATCTGTAACAGGAGCTAGAGAAGAAAATGCAAATCACTCCAGTTATCTTTGCCTGATAAAGCCCCAACTGGGGTCACACAAAGAATCTGACACGAACTGAAAATGACTGAACAAAAACAACAACCTTAGTCCCAAAGCCCATTGGTATAGGTACTCTCCTTCGTTGTGTCTCTATCCTTAGCAAATTAACATTCTGTCACAAGGACTTTGTAAGCAATAAGTGCTAAAGAGATCTCTGAAAGTAATGGTTCCCTCATCTCTTTCAGAGATGTCAAGAATCGGGTTTTCACCCAACATTAAGGAATAAAAGTTGGAAATGAAGAGAACTCAAGTAAACAATCAGCCGTGAGCTCTCACTTCCTGAATATATCTGAGCCTCTCTAACCAGTACTACAGACTGTCTGCAATTTGCTTTATTAAATTTTGTGCTGCAGCTATAAATATTAATTAGGCTAAAATACATACAGCTTGCATTTCAATTCTCAAACTTCATGAGGATCCCTAAGAATCCAAGAACTAGTCTGGTTCTTTTAGTCTAGCTCTTTAGTCCTCATTCTCCTGTTTGTTAAATTGGGTTAGATGAAGACTGTGTTACTGATTTTTAAAGACTTCTGGCCTAGGATATATCTTGAATATCTTGTCTTTTGCTTATGGTAAGTAAGCTACCAGAAGACAGGAATCACCTCTGTGTTTACAAAAGTACAAAGAAACACTGATAGAATTGATAGGATAGCTGGAAGAGACTTTTAAAACCTGAGATCATTGAGTCTTCCCTTTGAATTTTATGTAGGTGAAGACTGGATAAGAGACTTGTCCACAGTCACACAACTAGTAAATGCCTAAAGCAAGATTTGAAGGGATGTCTTCCTTACCCAAAGTCCAATGCATTATCCACTGCATCTTAAATCCATTTCAATTTAACAAACACTTATTAATTGCATACCATTTGCATTTGCCTCTTGGGACTAAATGACAAAAATGAAATGCCAGTGCTTCCATGAACTTGTCATCCTACAGGAGAAATAAGATCCCAGATTTAGAGTGGATAAAAGTAACAGGATAACAGACAGAGAGCTAGAAGGAGTATTAGAGGGCATCTGGTACTTTACAATTAAGGAAAATGAGGACCTGGTGCAAAGGACTTGCTCATATTCACACAGGTAAAGTCAAAAAGGGTGTTTGAACACTGGCCCTCTGAATGTTGAGCCTGTTCTTATCCCATGGTACCATAACCAATCACAAGGCCCCAGCACCTTATAGGATATAAACTGTCCTCAAAGTGGCAAAGACCAATCTTTTTAATTTGTATAACTCACATTTATATAACACTTTAAGGTGATCAGAACTGTTTCCTTAGCATAACCCTGTGGAATGGATAATGCAAATCATTTTACAAATGAAGAAATTGGGGTTGTAGAAGTGATTTGTCCATGGCCAAGCACTTAGTAAATTTAGGTAGGATTGGAGGCTGTGTTTTCTGATTCCAGGTACGCTGATACTTCTCAAACATGATGCTCAGCAGATGGTGGTAAAATTTACACACTGATGACCTGGAAATTTAACCCCTAGGCTTTTTTTTTTCTTTCATTACACTCAAGTCACTTCTTCCTCATCTATCTAAAATTTCTATACATAATATCTGTCAGTTAGTATCCAAGAACTAATATTAGTATGATTATTTTTAATGATGGAATGTATCTGTAAACCAAATGATTTTGCTATGCAGTTCATAGGGGAGTGAAAAAGAAGTAGGGAAATACATGATCCAACCTATTTTGCAGAAGAAACTCCACTGTGCTTGAAGGCTTTGAGGAACAGATTTCTCAGTTTTAACTATTAGAGGTAGGGTCTGGTTAGCAGCTAGCAGCTATTTTACTTTTTAAAACTAATTTATTTGTTTTCAGTTTTTACCAATCACTTCCAAAAGTCTTAAATTTTCTCCCCCTCCCTTTCCTCTCCCTCTCTGAGACAGTTGGGAGCAGTTATTTTAAAAAGATATGTCCATCAATTGGAGAATGACTGAACAAGTTGAGGTTTATGATTGTGATGGAATATTACTGTGATATAAGAAGTGATGAGTTCAATATCTTAGAAAATCATAGAAAGACTTGCATGAAATAATGAAGAGCAAAGCAAGCAGAACCAAGGAAATATTGTATAAAGTAACAGCAGTATTCTCTTCAGAATGCCTTTGAGTGAATAAGTCATTTTCTCTATTATAAATACCCAAATTAACTATAAAGGACATATGAAGAAAGATGCTATCTGCATCCAAAGAAAGAACTGACAAACAAAAGTATATATAGAATAGTTTACATATATACATGTGTATATACAGACATACACATCAGCAGATGGTGGTGCATATGTGTGTATATATATTGTGCTATGTGTATACATGTGTATATATATGTGTGTATGTATATCTACATATACACAAATATACATACATGTATTTGAGGCTGATGGAAGGTATAGGGCAGGGGTGAAGAAAAAATAAATTTATATGATAACTTTATTATATATTTCAAAGGAAAAGCAAGTTTTACATAATAGATTTTCAGTTTCACATACAATTGTCTCTTTATGTTGTAGAAATGCTTTCTTTCTTCCACAAATTTTTAAAAAAAGGCATATACTGGATCCATCCATCTAGGTCTAGCCACCAAGATTATTTGTCTGTGACATCATGTGTAAGAAGGACTTTTGTTTTTAGTGGGGGTGGGGTTTTCCCATCCTTTTTCAGGGAGAAGTTCAATTTATAAAGTGCATCTGAAGCGCAAAACCCTGACTTCTCTGCAGAGACACTAAAAATGGTGGACCTGATTCAACAATTTTCATTCTAGAAAAAGTACACACATCATCCGTTTCAACACTAGGTTCAGGAGAAACACCAATGATGTTCATTTACTGGTTAATAGAACTTATTGTAAGTAATATGACCAGATAATCTCTGAACAGTTTAACACAGTTACTCTGGTAGCATTATTGCTTCCCTGCACAGCTAGGAAAAATGAGCTGGAGAAGTAGCCTTTATATTAAAACACACTGTCTCCTTTTCCCCCCTTCCCCAAGCTAAAGGTTAAAGAAAAAATGATGACAATAGCTTTAGAATGCTCCCCCAACCGAACGTCCTTTTTCATGAAGTGTCATTTACATTGCCCAAAGGAAAAACAAATTTCTATCGGTAACAGGAGCAACATAAAAGGAAAAAAAAAGGGAGGGATGTTCATTTGAGATTCTTAGAGCTCTCATAGTTTTATATCAAAATATAAGGAATGATCCACATTCTTTTGTACAGGTGGAATTTTAATTATTTATAGGAAAAATACTGTAGTGGAAAGAGTGAAAGAAAAAAGATAGTTGGCTCTGTAGTCAAAGGACCTGGGTTTTCTAGTTACTACTCATGTGACCTTGGGCAAATTTGACTCTTCTGTCCTAATCCTTAGATGTAAAATTAGGAATTTGGAATAGATGATATCTAAGGTCCTTCTGGTTCTAAATATATGATTCTATTTAAGACAATGGACACTTTAAAAACTGAGGAAATTATTTGGATTTCAGGGTTGGGGTGGAGAAAGTTAATTTTTTCCTTGTGTGTCTTGGTATATGCACCTCTTCACTGGTATTAAGCTTTTCCATTTTCTTATTGGTTAAGAAGGAAACACTTCCCATTGCCCCACCCCCACCCCCGTTCAGGGCCAGATAACATTTTGATTACAAAATAAAGATCACATTCATCCTCAGACTCTCATTCCAAGAAGTCTAACTTCTTTCAAAAGGGAAAGTTCAAACCTAATTTGACATATGAATTGATAACCTAAGAGGAAGTGTTTTTTCTTTTATTTTGTTTTGTCTTTCAAATGCATAATGGGATCCATCAAGAGGTGCAGGTGCTGTCTGGGAGATGGTCATTACAGACTTCCTTCACTTGCCAACAGAAGTCCTAGTACTGCTTTCATGGACTACTGAAGTTTGGCTTCTTTAGAGCCAGAGGTATGCAAGAACAAAATACAAAATAAATGCTCCCTGGGGCCACTCTTCCTTCAGGAGAAACATTCTTAAAAGGACTTGGTTGGACGTTTCCTGATATATGTTTTGCATTTGACATGCCTTTCTTTTTTGCTTGGAAGATAATTAACTTCTGGCTTCCAATTAACATAATTTCAGCACCACCATGTTGTCCCCTTCTAAAATGAGGGAGATTATAAAATCATTGGAGCATAGATTTATAAGAAAAATTAGAGACAGAGTTCTTAACCTGCAGTCCATTTACTTTAAAGAGAATGAGAGACAGAGAGACAGAGAGAGACAGAGACAGAGAGAGGTAGAGACAGAGAGTCAGAGACAGAGAGACAGAGACAGAAACAGGGACAGAGATAGAGACAGAGAGACAGAGGGAAACAGAAACAGACACACAGAGAACCTATATTTCAATATCGTTGGCTTCTTTTGTAATCCTTTATATTTCATCTTTGATGCTGACTTTGTTCAGCTCTGCTTCATTCAAATCCAGTTCACTCACAAGATATCACCCTCATGATGTCATTGATCCTCTTTGAAAACCAAAGATGAACAACAATATTTTACCTTACACATTTTAAAACATTATCTTAAAAAGGTATCCATGGGCTTCACTAGACTGCCAAAGATGTTCATGATGCAAAAGAGTTTAAGAACTTGGCTTTACAAAAATGCAAGTCGTTCCCCAATTGATAAATGGTCAAAGGCTATGAACAGGTAATTTTCAGAGGAAGAAATTAAAGATATCTATAATCATATGAAAAAAATGCTCTAAATCACTTTTGATTAGAGAGATGCAAATCAAAACAACTCTAAGGTATCATATCACACCTATCAGATTGGCAAACATGACAGAACAGGAAGATGATAAATGTTGGAGAGGATGTGGGAGAGTTGGAACACTAATACATTGTTGATGGAGCTGTGAGTTGATCCAACCATTCTGGAGAACAATTTGGAACTATGCCCAAAGGGCTACAAAAATATGCATACCCTTTGACCCAGCAATACTGCTTCTAGAACTGTATCCTTAAGAGATCATAAAAATGGGAAAGGGTGCCACATGTACAAAAATTTTTATAACAGCACTCTTTATGGTAGCCAAAACTGAAAATTAAAGGGATGTCCATTAACTGGGGAATGGCTGAATGAATTATGGCATGAGAATGTAATGGAATACTATTGTGCTATAAGAAATGATGAACAGGAAGACTTCAGAGAGGCCTGGAAAGAGTTATATGATCTGATGCTGAGAGAAAGGAGCAGAGCCAGGAGAATGCTGTGCACAGCAACGACCACAGTGTGAAAGAGTTTTTCCTGATAGACTTGGATCTTCCTAGCAATGCAAGGACTTAAAAAAGTTCCCAATGGTCTTTTAAGGCAAAATGCCTTCAACGTCCAGAGAAAGAACTACGTCAATCGCAGAATATAGTAGGTCATTTTTTTGTGTGTATTACGTTTTGGTTTGCTATAAGATTTCTCCCATTCATTATAATTCTTCTACACAGCATGACTATAGTGAAAATGTGTTTAATAGGAATGCATGTGTAGAACCTATATAAAACTGTATGCAGTCTCAGGGAGGGAGGAGAGAGGGAGGGGGGAGGTACGGGAAAAAAATCTTAGTTATATGGTAGTGATTGTAGAACACTGAAAATAAATAAAATTAATATTAAAAAAAAAAAAAGAACCTGACCTTAGAATTAGTCTAGTTCAACTACCTATCCCCACTAGAGCCCAGTCTCCAGAAGATTTATTAGTAATAACATCTCATTTATGTAAGAGTTTTAAGATTTACAAAGATTAAATGACTCACTCTAGATTATAATGCCAAAGTGACAGAATTGGGACTGAACTCCAGACCTTTAGACATCTAATTATTTTGCATTACTTTTCAGAGACTGTGTGCTTACTCGTATTTCACTCAGTATAGTGTGAGTACCTTGAAAACAGGAACTGTTTCATTTATTGTGTCTATCTCCCCAGTGCCCAGTTTGGTACCTTGTGTAGAGTAGGTTCTTAATAGATGTTTGCTGATTGAAATTTAATTAAACTGAATTTTGACTTATATTCTTTTGGTTAACTACAAAGTCAGACTAATAAAAGCAAAGATGGATAGAGCCCAAAATATTCATTAATTTAACCTCTTTAAGCCTCAGTTCCTTCATTTGTAAAAACAGACCAGTCTTTAAAACCCCCTTCAACTCCACATTTCTGTGTAATCTTACAATCAGAGCCCTACAGAATGAAAATGAATGTTTTTATCATAACCACTGAGGAAAACATTATAATAAAATGGAGATGCTACATTCAGAAAGATCAAGCATCTACTTGCTTCTGGGAGCAAGGTCTGAAACAGAAGATGAAGAAGGGATTTATTTTGAACCTTCAATTAGCTAAAGTTAACATACTGGCTTTGTGATCCTGAAGAAAGACTAAGGATTTCTCTTTCTCTCAGTCTCTCTGTCTCTGTCTCTCTCCCCCCTCCCCCTTTCGCTTTCACTCTTTCTGTGTTTCCCTCTCTGTTTCTGTCTGTTTCATCTCTGTCTGTGTATCTGTGTGTGAAAGAGTCTCTCTCTGTGTCTGTCTGTCTGTCTGTCTCTCTCTCTCTCTGTATATCTGTCTCTGTCTCTCTTTCTCTGGTTCTGGTTCATCCCATCTATTTCCCTCTGTCTCTCTATCTCTCTCTGTTCCTTTCTGTCTCTGTCTCAAGTGTGTTGTGTGTGTCTCTGTGTCTGTGTGTGTGTGTCTCTTTTTCCTTCTATCTTTCTGTTCCTGTCTCTGTCCATGTCTGTCTCTATATCTGTGTCTGTGTTTGCATGTATCTCCCTCTGTCTCTCTTTCTCCCTCACCCCCACCTCTCTCCACATTTCCTACCAAACCTCCCCTTCCCCCTGTCCAAACTTCCTCTGCCAGAGGAGTCTGAAGTTCCCCTATCCTCTGCCTCAGTCCCAGCTGTGAGAATGGCTCCTTAACTCACACAGCTGGAAGCTGGGGTGGGGACTTGAGGTGATGGTATTGAGAGTGGGGGGCAATGATGACTGAGATCGAGCCAGGTGGCATGCAGACAAGATACTGAACTGCCCTCACGGACAATTTACATCCAATTAGTTGTGGAGGAAGGAGGCCTTATTTGAGGCTTAAGTGGAGGGTAATGGGTAAAGGACAGGTGTGGAAACATCCTCTCTTCCCTAAGAAAAGGTATATATATATACACACACACACACACACATACATACACACACAAACACACACACCACCACCACAGCTACCATGACCATTACATTCCTTTTCATTAATTCAGAGTCCAAATATCCAGGAACAGATGCAAAGACTACAGACCTGGCTCACGCCGGGTCTCTGTGGCTAAGGTATTGCTTGAAGATAGTTATTTCTCCTTGTCCCTAAGACCCTCCACTGCATTGCTGTGGAGTTCACAGTTCCAGAAAGGATTGTCCTACATCCCTTCCAAAAGCTAGCTTTGTCCTTCCTCTTCTCTGAGCTCTTTGTTATTGGGTTTTGGTTACTAATTGTTGTAGCTGTTTTTAATGATATTACTGATGTTTTAACCTAAATAGATGAAAAATTAAAATCTTTCACTACAAACATTTCAGTCAAAACTCTTTTTCCCATCCTTAAACACACCATTTGACACTGGACACACACACATCTCTACACACACACACACACACACACACACACACACACACACACACACACACACACACACACACCAGAGCAGAGGGAAACCCTTCAGTTTTATTTTCATTTTGAATCAAACCATTCCCTTGGGGTTACATGTACAACAGATCTGACAATCAACAATCCCTGCTGCCTGGCTGAAAATATTCAATATACATGGTATTCACTAAGCATCTCCTGTCAGGATAGTCTGGAATGATAGGTGATTTATTTAGGAGCTTGAATAAGTAATCATCTTGGAGAACTTCTCATCTGGTACTAAATATATATTTTTCTTTTTAAAACACATTCCTGTACTTGAAATCAGAAACTTAGAACCCCCTTGGGAATAGGTCTTTAGAATTTGTAAGTTCTAGAAGTATAGAAATGTAGCCTGAGAGAATGGACCGAGCACTGGAAACACAGTCAGAAGACCAGTGTTTCACCACTCAAATAACAGTCCATAGATCATTTAATCCAATAAACATTTATTAAACACTCACTGTGTACAGAACATGGTATTAGACCCTAGGGAAAAGACACAAATGAAATTGTATTTGCTCTCAAGGAGCTAACAGGTTTGTTGTGAGGATAAAGGAAGGAGATAGGCATATTGTGCAAATATAGGCATATATATATACACATATATACAGACACACACACACACGGCACTGTTAAGAGTTTTATAAATATTATCTCATTTGCTCTTCACAACCCTGACAGATATATGCTATTATGTTCTCCATTTTATAGGTGAGGAAACTGAGGCAAACTAAGGCTATAGGACTAGCCAGGGTCACACAATGGATAAGTGTCTGAGGCCAGATTTGAACTGTCTTCCTAACTCTAGGCTTAGCACCCTATGCACTCCACCATTTAGCTGCCTAAAATGATATTTGTATTAGAAATATATGCATATATAAGAATACACATATCTCTGTATATACATGTGTGTATATGTGCATATATATGTGTATATACATACATATATCCCTATATATGTATGTGCATATATAATTTTTCCCTTTCATAGAAGAAGTAACCTGCCTCTTCTATGCATTTTAGGCTGTTAATGAAAACTTACCTCCAATTCAGGACAGAAAAAAAAGTGTCATATAGAAGTTTCATATAGAAGTAGAGAGGTTAGACTAGATGGAGAGGTTAGACTAGATGACTTCCACCATGGTCCCTTCTAGAATTAAATCTATCATTCTATGGTCTTTAGTAAGTTAAGCTTAATTCAAAAAAAAATAGTAATATGTACCTGGTATATGCCAAGGTACTATGGGTACCTAGGTATTGGGAATGCAATGACAAAATGAAAAATAGTTCCTTTCCTCAAAGGTCTTCAACAGGAGAAGAGATAGGTTTGATGCATACAGATAATAATCTCCTATTAACTACATCCATGCAACTAGTTTGACTGATATTCTGGACTTCATACTGAGTAAGGTTCAACTTTATACACATAAGATAAGGAAATATTTTTAGTTGTTTTTTTGCTAGAAAAAAATACTCATCAAATGAGACTTTATCTATTATGGAGAAAAAATGTTGTTCAGTCATTTCAGTCCAACTCTTTGTGACCCCATCTGTAGTTTTCTTGGCAAAGATACTAGAGTAGTTTGCCATCTCCTTCCCCAGTTCAGTTTATAGATGAGAAAACTAAGGCAAACAGGGCTGAGTGACTTACCCAGGGTCACGAAGCTAGTAAGAGTTTGAGGCCAGATTTGAACTCAAGAAAGTGAGTTTTCCTGACTCCAGGTCAAACACTCTATCTACTTGGCTACACAGATATGTAATTTGTCATGTAAAGATTTAATAAACACCCAAAACAGATAGAACTACTCCTCAAAATATCCACACCTATAATTTGGTTAGACTTTTCTAAGAGCCAGCTCTAAGTGGACAAAATGGTTTGATACCACAAGTGAAATCAACAGATGACTTCGATATTTGTACAGAGATCATGCAACTTATTCTCAGACAAGTTAACATTTTATTATTGCTTCTTTGAGAGTCAGTCCACAACCATTTATCAAGCACCTACTATGTGCTAAGTAATCACTGTGTTAAGTTCTGGAGATATAAAGAATGGCCCTCCAAAGAAAGGTCCCTGCCCTCAAGGAGATTGCAATTTACTACATCCAGTTCTTGATTTTCACATCTTCTAATTTTTTTTAATTGCCTTCTAGAATTGACCCACATCCCCAGTCTCAGAATTGTGACCAAGACTTCATGGGGAGATGGGAATATATCACAGATATGCCATGAATATTTGTCAGAAAATGAGTGAACCATATGGGCTAAGGTATGAAGCAATAATATTATACCATTGTTGTGTGCAGAAAGGTAGCATTCAAAAAAGCATTTGCTTTATTTCTGCTCAAAACCAAACCATATGCTATCCTTCTCTAAGTGTCCGATTGTTATCGAATTGAATGTTTATTGGCAAGTTTGAAGATCTTTTTCATAAAAATTCAGCAAGTTATCATTGTCTTCTTTGCCTCAACATCAACTGTCGAAGTGATAACTATAGAAGTGACTGTGCTATCTCAAAAAAGATCACTGAAATTTGCAATAATATGTTTCCTTCACATTCATAAATGGCAGAGATTTGAGCTGCTTTGATGATTGATCCACTGAAAGTATTTGGACAACGTTTTAAGTAATTATATACTGGAGAAAGGCTCCAGGAGGAAAGAGATAAAAAAAACTAAGATGAGGGATACACATTTTTATTTCCAATGTAAACATAAAATGAAGTATATATTAAGTGTTTGAAACTTATGGCAAAATGAAGGTTGGAAAACGAAAAATAAATAAAATCATAAATGTGGTCAGCATCGTGTTTCCTCTAAGGCACTGAACATTATAAAACATCTTGGAATTCAGTGAGACTAGGGAAGGAAAGGAAAAGGGAAGGAAGGAAAGAAGGAAGGAACGCAGGAGCGAAGGAAAAGGAGAGCAACAGAAAAGAGGGAGAGGAGAGAAAACGAGAGAAAAAAATAGTAAAAATAGAGGAAGGAAAGGAAAACGAAAAAAGAAGCTCCTGGAGTCAGTCCGATCAGTCAATAAAGTTAAGAGTAAATTTGTCTGCTCGTTGCTGCCTTCCAGAGAAACCTTTCCCGGATAGAAAGTCTATGGAGGAAGTCATTTGCGAGTTTCAGACTGAGACTTTCGAGCCAGACACCGAATAGAGCTTCCGAAACCAAAACCAACGAAAAAGGGAGTTGACCATCCCTAAGGAACTGTCGGTTCCCAAAACATAGTGTATTGGGGGAAGAAACAGGGTTCAGAACTTTATTTTTTTTTTCTCCCTTTCATTCACGCGGGATATTTATTCCCTGAGCAGCATCCATTAACCAACAACCTTGTTTTCCTTTAGGAAGCGAGGATACATTTTATTACCTCCCTGCTTGCTCTGCTTGCCGGCGGTAACCCTCAGGACTCACGGTCCCCTCTGCCAATTCCTCCACTGCGAGGGTGGGATGGGGGGTGGGGTGAGGGCTGGAATTCCCCTGGAGAGAAGAACAGGACGCCCGCCAGGGTGGGTTCTGGTTCTGGCCTGCACAGGATTCCAACAGGGTACAAAGAAGCCCCAGCATAGAACGGATATCTTAAGAGTCTACGCAAGAGATCTGACCATCTTGGGTAGGAGGAGTTGGTGCCCCCGCACAAACTAAAAGAGGTTCCTAAACCAGTCCTCAAGCCGGTGGCCAGGGGTGAGTAAGAAACGCTCTGTGTCCAGGGAGAATGGACGACAGGGGGCGCTAGACCTCTATTTTTAGCGGACAAGCCTTTTTTCTCGGGGGCTCCTGAAAGAGCTCTACCCTGGGGATCGAACAAGACTCCCAAAGAACGCAGAGCTGGTGGTGGTCTGTGCCTTCACTTCTCAGTTCTTTTTCCCAGTTCTCTCCTTACTTTCTCTTTTCTAACTCATTGTCAACATAGGGGTGTAGGGAGGGGGTGGGGGGAAGGTTCAAAAAGAGTTCCTAGAGGGAGCAGATTGATTTTGATAGCGTGATAGCTTCTATTTGTGAAATCATTTCTCTGAAAGTAGAAGTCAGTAAGAAAAGGGCTTAGCAGGCAGTTTTTGGTAATTCTAGTTTTGTTTTTTGTTTTTTTTTTTTACAAGAGTGAATCTACTAATGTTTCAAGTTTCTGAACATACAAGTATACTGTAACATATAGAGAAAATTTGGCTTCGAGCCAGAAAGTCCGAAGTTGAAGTCTTGATTCTAACTGATCCAAGCTGCATTAATTTCTCAGTATTCAAAGATAATTATCTAGTTTTAAATTAGAGTGGAGTTGTAAGTCTGCATACCTGGAGGGAATTTCTTCAGGAGCAGTTCTCAAAAGCAAAGAAATCATGGGATAGGAACCTATATATGAGCATAAACACCTAATACACTTATTTAGAGTTATGCATATAACATGTCCAGGTTTAGCTAGGTTTTCACTATAAGTATATATTATGTGAACTCACTTTTCTTTATACTTAACATATAGTGCCCACACTCCGCTTCGAAATTCTATGGAGAGGCCCTGTGTTTTAAGAATAACGTAAAGTGTCCCAGAAGTGTTAGCGCACCATTAAAAGCTGATGGCTTTCAACTACACTATAAGACTTAGGATGTTCTGTACAGAGATTTTAAAAGTATGCCAAAATTCTTTATGTATATTTTTTCATTTGCTCCTCATAACCTAATGAGATGGTATTATTGTACCAATTTTAGGGAAAAGGAAATTGAGATTCAGAGAAATTAAGTGTTTTCTCCATGGTCACACAACTAGTGTTGTGTCAGTGTCAGAGGTGAGATTTGGACCTACCTCTGCCCTGACTACAATTTCAGTTTTATTTCCAGCAGCTTTCACTCTTTAACCTCTAGTAACTGTGAATAGTGGGAGTATTGATATATGCTCCATTTCTTTTCTCTAGTCACCCACCCTAATGGGTCCCCTAGTGCCATGGTAATTACCGGCAGGACCCCTCTGGCACTTCTAGGCTCGGGGAAGAATACCCAGTTCTAGGGCTCCAAGAAGGTCCGCACAGCTTCAGGGGGGGACCTTGGACTTTTCTGGGGCCAACGGATTGGCCCTCGCTTAGAGGCTCTCCTAGAAATGTGTGCAGATGTTCAGATACACTAGGCAAACTGCTTTTGGTTTAAATATTTCCGACTGTAAACTGGTTCTATCGCAATGGTGTAGGTCCCAAGTTGCCTGGGGGTCTGTACACTGCAAGCGGGAGAGCGGCTGAGGGCATGTGGACTGAACTGACGGGTATTTGCCCTTCTTCTTTTGCTGGCCACTTGGCTTAAGGGCTTTTCTCCGTGTGTCGTCCCCTTGTCCATCTTGGTTTTTGTTCACCTATATCCACCTCTGTATCTATCAATCGTGCTTTTTGTCCACCATCTATCTGACTACCTCTGTGCAATCTACTACGGTCTATATCTATCGGTACTCGTCATACACTTATATCAATGAGATGTCTCCCATTTCGTCTGTCTGCTGGCGTCTGTCTATCTCTTCACCTAATATTTTAACTTCCTATCACCTATTGATCTCCATTTGTCTTCGACTCTGGCAGGGATTGCAGAAATTGGCCGAGACGACTGTAGGCGGATTTTCAGACCTTGGGCTCTGGGAGGGGTGGATGTGAAAGCGGAGGTTTATGAGGAGTCCCCGCTCCCTCGGCTGGACGGTGGTCTGGGCTCCAAAGAATGAGTTTCCGTGGCCTGGCTGAACTGGGTTGGTTCCTGCAACTCTAGGGCTGACTGTGTGACCTGGTAAATCTAAAGAATAATACGTAGTGCCAGGGGGCGACTGGAACAGAGAGCAAAGAAGGCATGGGGGGGGGGGGGGGGGATTCTTTCACTCTCTCTTTTTAATCTCTGCTGGTTGGGAGGGAGGAGAGAACACCAGAGGGAAGAACATTCCTATGGCCCCAGTCTATTTCCGTGAGATTTGTTTGCTTATTTATTTCTTCCCCTTGTCGGTTTGTTTTAGTTACGAAACGCTGTGGGTACCTTGGTTGTGACTGGGTAGTAACCTTGCAACAGGCTTTTCTGAATGTCAGACAATCTACGATTCTAAAGCACTGAGACTTGTTCCTCTCTACCCAGCACCAGACCTCTCCCCCTGGCCTTCCTCAGCGGCCGGGTTCCGAGGCAGAAAATGTTCCCACCATGCACCATAAGTGGCTGCTTGGGGTCTTAATTGTAATAGGGAGGTCCCTCCAAGGAGCAGCAGCAGGAGAGTTAAAGGTGTGTAAACAGTTTTTCTAAATATGACAGGGCTTTGCAAATTTACTCCTTAGTCGGGTTGTTTTGACAGGGAATGATCGCTCAGAGCAAAGAAACCCGGAATAAATAAATCCAGGGTTTATAAGCAGCTTCTCAGAGAAGCCCGGGAGCCAGTCTCTGCGACTGGCAAGCTCAAGCCAGGCGTGCCAAGTAGCCTAGAGAAGCATGACCATGGGACTGCTGCCCAGGAGCCAGACACCAGCTCCCGGGGGCCCTGGCCCCCCTTTACCGCTACCTTGCCCCCTTATTTTAGAGCCAGCCTACAAATTGGGAGGGGGGGAGAGGACAATCAGAATTCTCTCTCTCTCTCTCTCTCTCTCTCTCTCTCTCTCTCTCTCTCTCTCTCTCTCTCTCTCTCTCTCTCTCTCTCTCTCTCTCCCTTCCCCTTTCCTGCCTCTGGGATAATCTCCTTGTAGCTGGAATGGAGTGGTAGCTATTCAGGCGGTCCTGCTTTTGCTAAGGGGCAGGTGTAGGGTAGGGGGGCAGAAGCTCTCAGCCTCACGCCTAGGTGTGAGCTGATTATTCAAATAGGCTGCCGGGGACCTGGGGATTGGAGGCCAGCCCCAGCGCGCTGTGCTATATCACCAGGCACTAACGTCACTGCAGCACTCGTCCTCCTCCTCCTCCTCCTGGTCGTCCTCCCCCTCTTCATGTGGAGGGTTTTCCGTCGCCTTAGGGCATCTTTTCACTGCTAGCCACTGCCACCCACCCAGGCAGCAGCAGAAAGAGCCGGGACAACAGCAGCAGCAGCAGCCTCAACACCTACAGCAGCACACTCTCCCCCCACCTCCGCCTTCCCCCTCCCCCTCTTCCTCCTCCTCTTCCTCCTCTCCCTCCTCCACCCTCTCTCCAAGCCCACTCCTCCCTCCCCCTTCAAACCACCACCTCCGGCAGCAGGAGAAAGAGGGAGTTAACCAGAGAGAGAGTGTGTGTGTGTGAGGGAGAGGGAGGGGAGGGTGGCTTGCCTGTTTTTTTTTTTTAAGGGGTGGGGTGGGGGGGGGGGGGTTGATTGCTTGTCGTTTGTTGTGGCTGTTAAATTTTAAACTGCCATGCACTCTGCTTCCAGTATGCTGGGAGCTGTGAAAATGGAAGGGCACGAGCACTCAGACTGGAGCAGCTACTATGGAGAACCCGAGGTAAGAACTTCTCTCCTCTCTCACGCTCTTTTCTTTCTTTTTTTCCTTTCTTTTTTTGGATTCAGTGGAGTGGTGGTAGTTGCTGGTGGTTGGTGACGGCGGTAGTTTCTCTCCCCAACTTCAGCGGCTGCCGCCACCACTACTACCCCCACCCCTAGCACCGCCTTCCCCACCCCCAACTTCTCGCTACAGCCTCCTTTTCCTCCCTCCTTAGGCTAAAATGGGTCTCTTTTTTATACGACACTGTGTTAGCCTTGAGATAATATTAACTTTGTGATCAAATATTGACTTGTGGCGCCTCCAAATCCTCTTCCGTGGCTGAGCCACACTATCCTAACAAAGTTGTGTTTGGCAGGGATCGGTTGGGGAGGGGGTGGGAGGGCGAATAAAGGGAGGGGAGGGGAAGGTGGGTAGATGGAAGAGAAGAGGACCGAAAAGGGGATAGAAAAAGAAGAAAAAGAAAGTTTAAGATTTCTCACTAGAGGAAGAGTTTGCATTGTTCTCCATACCCTGGAATAAGTGCAATTTGATTGTTTTCAGATTTGAATTATCTAGCTTCAGCCCCTGGGAAGGGGGTGGGAGGGAGGGGAAAGACTTCTGACTGCTTTTAAACCAGGTAACCCCAAGTCAGTGCCCCTGGCCCTAGCCGAGCGGCGTTTTTGCAGGCTTCGGTTGCTGGGTGGCGAAATGGGATTTTTTTTTCCGGATTCCAGTTGGAAGCTGGGTTTCTAGATGCGGTTCATTGAGTTTGGGGTGGCTTTAAGGGGGGGGGGGGGCGGGGAATGTTAAAAGACATTCGAGTGGGAAATAAAGATCATCTCTGTGCTAAATTTGGGGTGATTAACCAGACCCATCCGAAGTGTAAAAAGCCTCTGGCCACTGCTCACAGCTCCCATGCCTCCCTCCATACACCACCTCCGGGCGATCAAGGGACGCTTTGTGCGCTGAAGTTGTTGCCAAGGCCGGTCGGGTGGTGGCTGCCCTAGGTAGTCGCCTAGAATTCTTCCTGAGCAGGAGGAAAGTAAAGGAAAGAGAACGAACGGAACGTGGGAAGCTCAATGCCTAGTTGGCACTTTCCTTGGAGACTTTGGAGGGGTGGAAGGGCTTCTAGCGCTTCGGGGGAGAAAAATCGCCTGTGTGGTCCATCTCTGTGTTAATACTCTGTCCCCTTTCCCCCTCTCGTTTTTTTTCATTCCTCCCTTCCCTGTTCTCTTTATCTCCCTCCCTCCCTCCCTGCTTTCCTTGGTGTCTCCACAGGGCTACTCCTCGGTGAGCAATATGAATGCGGGCCTGGGCATGAACGGCATGAACACTTACATGAGTATGTCGGCTGCCATGGGCAGCAGCTCGGCCAACATGAGTGCCAGCTCCATGAATATGTCTTCTTACGTGGGAACTGGAATGAGTCCCTCCCTGGCAGGCATGTCCCCAGGGGCTGGGGCCATGGCAGGGATGGGGGGCACAGCCGCCCCAGGGGTTACGGGTATGGCTCCCCACCTGAGCCCCAGCATGAGTCCACTGGGGGGACAGGCCCCTGGGAGCATGAACAGCCTTGCTCCGTATGCCAACATGAACTCTATGAGTCCCATGTATGGACAGGCCAGCCTTAACCGATCCAGGGATCCCAAGACTTATCGGCGGAGTTACACACATGCCAAGCCACCCTATTCGTACATCTCCCTCATCACTATGGCCATTCAACAGAGCCCCAACAAGATGCTGACACTTAGTGAGATCTACCAGTGGATCATGGACTTATTCCCCTTCTACCGACAGAACCAGCAGCGCTGGCAGAATTCCATCCGCCACTCTCTCTCCTTCAATGACTGTTTCCTCAAGGTTCCCCGCTCACCAGACAAGCCCGGCAAGGGCTCTTTCTGGACCTTGCACCCAGATTCGGGTAACATGTTTGAGAACGGTTGCTACCTGCGTCGTCAGAAGCGCTTCAAGTGCGAGAAACAGTTGGCACTGAAGGAGGGAGGGGGGGGCCCAGGGGGTGGAGGCAAGAAGCCGGGTGGAGGAAGTGGTGGAGCTGGAGGGCAGCAAGCACCACTAGGGGAGGGCAGTGGGGGTTTGCCCCCCACTAGCGGCTCTGACAGTTCCGCCGGCACAGAGTCCCCTCACTCCAGCGCCTCCCCCTGCCAAGAGCACAAGAGAGGCGGTTTGGGGGAGCTGAAGGGCACCCCAGCAGCCCTGAGTCCTCCTGAGCCTGCCCCATCCCCAGTCCAGCAGGCACACCTGCTGGGTCCACCCCACCACCCAGGCCTGCCCCCTGAGGCACACTTGAAGCCGGAACACCACTACGCCTTTAATCACCCCTTCTCCATTAACAATCTCATGTCATCTGAGCAGCAGCATCACCACAGCCATCACCACCATCACCACCACCACAAAATGGACCTTAAGGCCTATGAACAGGTGATGCACTACTCTGGCTACAGCTCCCCCATGCCTGGCAGTCTGGCCATGGGCCCCATTACGAACAAAGGGGGCTTAGAATCCTCGCCCCTGACCGGAGACACAACTTATTACCAAGGGGTATATTCTCGGCCCATTATGAACTCTTCCTAAAGCTGGTGCCTGGGGTTGGGGGGGGGGAGGGGGGCCAAGAGGACCTCTGCCTACAGAGGTGTGAAAAGAAGAGAAGGGAAGGCTATGGACTTTTCAGTTGTTTTCTGAGAGAAAGGTGCAGTTGGGGAATCAAGGCTATGTGTCCATACCTGCAGAGGACACCAGTTCCTGTCCCTAGCTTTTGACTCCCTGGCTCCCTGTTGTTCTGTAGGGAAGAAAAGGAAAGTGGTTTTAAAGTCTCCAGTTTTCCACTACTGTTTAGACACCCCCGCTTCTCCCAGCATCATTTGAATTTTGATTTTTGCTGTTGTTGTTGTTGCAGGGAAGTCTTCTCTTTTTTTTTCTTTGTGAGAGAGTGATGATAAAAAAAAAAAAAACTGATTTTGGTGTAAAAACTTGTAGTTTTAACTGAGAACCAAAAGATTGTGCCTGTTGTTTTGTTTAAAAAAATAGAGGGAAAAAAATGAAAATAGAAAAAAATGAGGGTCTGTTGTTGTAATTGACCCACCCCTCATTCATGTTCCTGGGAGAGTGAAATACAGTACTTGGCTCTGATTAATTTATGGTTCCTGTATGCTTTATTTATGGCTTATAAATGTGTATTCTGGTGGTGAAGAGCCAGATTTTTCATAAATCTCTATTAAAGTGTTATTGCCAGTTTTCCCCACTGAATCTTTTCTTCAGATTTTATTCTCCCTCTCTGCTACATTAAATAAAATCAAAAAAATTTAGAATCCAGAGATAAGTTTTAAAAAATATTGGAAAATAGATTAGGGGTACTTTTTTTAAGCCTGCAGTTTTATGGTATCTATGCCAGTGCTCAGGTGGACAAAGTACCCTGGCAGTCAAAAACAATGACAACAGAAAAGAACCACATCTATAGAATATTTGCTAGGAAATTGTTGGTGTGTGTGTTTTTAACGGGCCTAAGGCTATTTAAACATGCAGAAGCCACTAAGCACTAAATTGTCTGAACTTTTAAAGCATTCTTAGATGGAAAGTTTGTTTATTTTTTTGCTCATCTCAGGACAGAAAAAAGAAATGCTGGAAAATTTTTAGACAATCTTATTTCCCAGTTCATTTATCACAAAGTTGGCTTAGCATACGTGGAGTTTTTAAGGTGCGATTAGAAAGTGGACTTCTCTACTCCTCCCCCTCCTGGTCTCACTATCCAAAGGAGTCCTTTTATTGAGAATGAAGCTAGTCAGATCTACCAAATGTCCACCCAGGTAAAAAAAAAGAAAGAAAGAAAACAAAAAAACAAGGACCTTTGTAAAGCCCTGACTCTCAGTCTTGCTGGCGCCAGGAGGAAATTTCGGAGCTTTCTCCACACACATCTCTCCCCCTCTCCTATCCCTCTTCCCCACCTCCCCAATTCTCTGACTATCACAACCTTGGAAAGGATTGCCCAGTCTGGGAGGGAAGAGGTGACTGATACAAATCCTGTTTGCTATCCCTCAGACAATTATCCTTGAGAAACCCCAGAACTGATTAGAACCAGTTTGATTGGAGTACAACGAATTGATGAATTTTGGTTTTTAAAGAAATTTTGAGAAATATTGAATAAAATCGACAACCTATTAGTAGAATGGGAGAGGAGGTATTTGCCTACAAGCAACCTAAAAGATTCAAAAATCCTACAGTCTCTGGATTTCACTTCGAACTCACCAGACATCCCCTGAGTGTGTGGTGATGGTGGCGGGGGATGGGTATAAGGAAAAGGGGTACAGGAAATGACAAGTTTCAATGACCAGAGTTTGGCTTTTCCCTCCTACCCTGGACAGCATCAGGTGCCTGGAATGTGCTTCAGAGTCTCTGGAGACAGAGGGATTGGCTAGCAAGGATGGAGGGGGATAGGAGGGTATTCTGTGTTTCTGGTTCCAGAAGTCCAAATTGATCACAATGAACAAATCCTTACAAATCTGCTCTGCTCTCTCTAGACAACCAGCCCTAGAAAACAAGGATTGATTATATTCTGAGCTGCAAAATGAGAGGAAACTATGCCCAGAACCCTTTTAGCTGCCACCAGCCCATTCTGGTAACTCTGGGCTGGTGAAGGGAGAACTAGTCCTAAGAGGTATAATGGTTCTTTTCCAGAACCCCAAATCCCCTTGCTTTTAAACTGAGAAACTGAAAAAAAAAAAAAGGGTAGGTGTTTTTGTGTTCCTCTGTTGACATCACTACATGGGGGCTACTATTCTGGTATTAACCCAGCTCAGGTCACAGCATAGAGCTGGCTTTTGTAAGATTTCAAATGCTTGCCCCAGGAACAGACAGGACAGTCATCAAAGAGCCATCGTAAGAAAGCTTTGTGTGATAATAATCACATGCATTGATCTAATGATAAATACAGAACCAGAGGTAGCATTGGAGTTATGAAACCCTGGACTTCAATTCAAATACACTCTTGTCAATTGCTACTTGTGTGACCCTGGGCAAGTCATTTAACTTTTTTTTGATGGGGGTGTCTCACTTCTTTCATCTAGAATAAGGGGGGAAAATAGCTCTGGCTTCCCTGCTTTGTTATGAGACTCAAATGAGATGACATAAAGCACTGTGTGTCCTCAGTTATTAGGATTTGATCCTCTGAGTCAGTTTTAATTGGAAAGAAGCCAAAGACTTGGTAACTTTACTTTCTTAGACTAGTCGAAGGTAGGCCTTAGGTCTGTTTCCGAAAGACTATGCATCTCAGTTCCCAAGCCCAATTAAGCGTCTACCTCTGCAGCCAGAAAAAGAGAAGACTCCTGGTCTCCACTCAAACTACATCTTACGTTCCCACGCGTTTAAGGGGAGTCCTAACTCCGCTGTCCCCCAAACCACCTTTAAATCCCTTCTTAACATGCTACATTGTCCTACCGAACAAGGAAGAAAAAAAATGTAAAAAGGAGGCTCTAGCCAGAAATCTGTCCTGTCTCTATATGGCAAGGACACACACGTTGTGAGCCAAAGCATAAAATGTGTTTCATTATCACATAAAAGGCTCCCGTGGCGAAGCAGCAGAGAGGCAGGGAATGGGGCTGATTTGGAAACAATGGGGCCTGAATGCGATGCTCTAACCTGCTATGTTCCATATCACAGGCCCATTGTTGGCTGGCCGTTTTAAACTACTTAGTGTTCTCCCCTCCACTGATCCCAGCAGATAAGATATAGTTCGACCCTAATACATAAAAAGGATGTCATTGGGGATGGCTGCCATAGAAGCTGAGCTCTTTCTGTCCCTGTTGTCTCCTTATTCACATCCTACCCCCCCCCCCCAATCCCCCGCCCCTCCACCTCCCTACACATCCACACACCCACAAACCCATCTCTCCTTCTTTCTCTTCTCCTAGACAGGACGCAATCTAAAAATCTCAAAGGTCCAAAGACTTAAGGAAAATAATTTCAGCGCCCCTCATCCCCCCCCAAAGAAATATTCCATGTATTGTTTGGGGTTGGGTTTTTCCCCCTCCAAGTGCTTTCTGCCGCTGCCGGTTTAAGCAACCGTGATCTGTGAATAAACAAAGTCAGTAAACAACGAAAAAAAAAATCTAGATCCGAATTCCAGGAGGGTAAACTTTGCAGCCACGTCACACGTCAGCAAATTTGCACAGATATTATATTGCCTCCCCCCTTTTTATTTTTTTTTCGGAGCCCATTGTACTTAACTGAATTTTATAACGCTGATCGATATCTTGGTAAAATATTCATTTTTAAACTAGCGGGCAGTGAAATCTTTGCTTTGTGTGCTAAAGTCAACAGTCGCACAGTTCGGGCTCCAATAAATGCAGCGATGCTGCGGCTTGGAGCAGTCAGGGCGTCTCCCAACGCAAGACAGTCCTCGCCGGGCCGTGGGCTGCGGAGGGCCCCGCACCAGGTAGGGATCGTGCCCACCTGCAGGGCCAGCTGAGAGCTCCAATGGGTGGCGCCCCTATTCAGAGCTGTGTGGTCCCTGCAGCCTCTCCCGTTCTGCCTACGCCGAGGGCCTCGGATATAGAGGGAGGTGAGGGCCTTGAGAAGCTGGGACTTTTGAGGAGGGTGGGTGTAGGGAGCTCAAGGTTGAGAAGTCTCTTGAATTTGGGGGAGGAGAGGGCGCGCGTGATTCAAGGGGATGGGGGGGAGTCCGAATTTACTGCAAGAAAAAAGAAAGGAAAGGAGGTTGCTTGAATCCAAGCGCAATGAGAAATATCTAAAAACAATCCCTAGATGGAAGGGAGCACCATTAGGAGCCGGGAAGGCCAGGGCTAAAATAATCCGGTCTTTCGACTGGCTTGAGGAGACTCCAAAAGGGCAAGAAGTCCCTGCAGAACAGGCCTGAGGCTGAGTTCCCAGAAAGACTTTCCAAGAAAGGCACCGCTGTTAAATTGGGAGGGGTGAGAGGAAGAAGGGAACTGATTTAGTTTCCGAAGTCTGTAAGAGCAAAGCCTCGGCAAGTTATAGACTAAGCAGGTTATGGTTGCTTGGTGGAAAGTAGGCTTGAACTCAGGGACCCGCTGAGGGACAAAGGCGCCCCATCGTTATGCCCAACCAAGGTCCCTCGCTCCTCCCCTCCGTTCTGCTAAGCCAAATCTATGCTGTTGACTTTGTCCCGGGACAGAACTGACGCCCGTCTCAGGGAGAAAAAATATCTAATTTGGAGGACGTCATAGATACACTGAAACCCAACTGAGGTGGTCCTGGGGCCAACAATAAACGTGGTGTAGAGGAAAGAACCCTATATTAGGAATTGGGAGAACCAGGATCTCACTCCGACACTGCCCCTTAACTAGATTTTTATAATTGGGTTAATCACTTCACCTCTCTTTGGGCCTCTGTTTCCTCATCTGAAATATGAACAGGTTGGACTGGATGATCTTCGTCCTCTAAAGTTCTAGGGTCCTTTTTCACCGAATCAAGTTATCAAGATTGAGATTGTAGGATTCTGTGCACTCCCACCACTCCCTATTTTTCTCTCAGCGCAAATACGCTCTATGTGAAAACTCCTTTTCCCAGGTTATCAAAGGCCTAGAGCTTAAGTAAAATTGGATCATTTTCTGCAGCCCCCAGAAAGCTGAAGGGCACACCAGTAGTACCTTCTTTTTCCACTTCCCCTTCCAACTAAAATAACATCAAGGTGACTCCCTTTTCTCTTCCCTCCCCCTCTCTCTACCTCTCCCCCGGCAACACCCAGGAGAAGCAACTTTGTTAATAATGAAGGATTTGGGATCTGAATGGGGGAAGGTGCCTATTTTGTGGTCACAAATGACACCCACAAATGCACATAGCAGGAGAGTTTTGCATAGTCTTGGATACCTCCCAAGTGATAAGCGGAACCTGGGGAGGGTGATAGGTAGAACCAGCTACTGGGATATCTGACTCAGGACTTGTTTGTTCTACTAGATCAAGTAAAGGGAGTATTTTTTTTTTCTATGTCATCCGTGCCATTATCAGCTGCTACCCCCACACCTCCCCTATCCCTTTCTGTCAGATACCACCACCTCCTAGGGCCTTGACTCATAAAGAGATTTGGAGTTGAGGCAGGCGCTGAGACTGGGCTTGAGGTGTGTGGGGTGTGGGGAGACTGGCTCCTCTGGTTAACCACTTCTCTGGAAAGCGTAGTATCAACCATAAGAAAGGAATAGTTTTTCCATATACCCCTCAAGTATCAGGATATATTATTGTGTAGTTGACATGGTCTTTGGTTTGGTTTGGGTTCCTCCTCCCCTGATTAGAAGCTGAGAGAGCAGGACCTTAGAACATTAAATTTATTGCTGGAAGGAAGTATTGGAGGACATGTAGTTCAATTCCCTTCAGTTTGTAGATAATGAAACTTAGGTCCAGAAAGGTTATGTGACCTGCCCAAGGTCACACTGCTAGTAAGTGAGCAAAGATGGAGATCTGAAACCAAGCCTTCGGACTCCAGATACAGCATTTTTACAGTTCCACCAAGGTACTCAGGTTCCTCTACTCCCTTGTTATCTGGTTAGAGGTGGAGTAGACGTGTAGGTACAAGAAAACTACAGCCTCATGTGTACACCGACCTTCAGAGGCATCCATCTATGCTCGTGGGCCCAGGCCAATGGATCCTGTCTTATTTTTCTTGAACTCTCAGAAATGGCCATGAACATGCTCTGCAGAAGCTGGGGTGGGAGAGAGGGCAGGCTGCGGGGTGACTGGTGGCTGGCCTGGCCACTCAGATCCCCATCTCTGCTCCTATGACAGGTTATATATATATGTGTATTTCTCGAACAAGATGGAATCTGTGCAGGACACACAGAAAGGCTAATCGTTTTTAAATAATTAATACCTTCCTATTCCCCTAGTAATGCGGGGACGGGATTTGTCAATTACTTGTCATTAAATGAGTGTCTCTTCTGGTCCTTCCCTTCAAGGCTTTTGATAGGGGTTGGTGGGGGGGTGGGTGGAGGAAATACCTCGGTAAGCCCACTTCAAGTCTAAATTCTATGCGGATGGCCTTTTGATATCTAGGTTCAGAGTGGCTGGGAGTGGGGGGGTGCTTAATTCAGTGGGACTTTTGAAAGAAAGCTCGGCGTGTTGGAGAGATGTAATCTGCCAAATGACCAATTTAAACTCCTGATCTTTATCGTTTAGGTGCTCTTTTCGTTTATAAAGAATGGAGGCGTGGGGACAGGGTGGGAGTGAGGAAGTAGGTGAAGAAAGTCAACCTTTCCTGGCTCAGAATCTGGCAAAATCAAGGAGTGGGAAAGGAGTTGAAACGGTTTCCTTGGTGGACCACCTCCTCCAAAGGTTTTTATCGATGCTATGGAGCCATGAGTCGCCTGGTGATCTGGCCTTGGGGACTGGGGTAGGATGTATATGAGCCGAGGCCTCTTTTTTAGATTATCTTTAGAAAGCACCATCTTCTCTAGGTATCGGGATGATTGAGATGCGGTGAACTGTAGTTCAGAAGTTGTGGACCAGGGCTTGGAGGGTCAGTGGGATCAGTGATTAGATTCTTCACTTGGCTAGGGTAAAGAGTATCTCCCAGTGCATTGCCGATGCTGCCCTCGGGCCCCCCACCCCCCACCCCCCTGCCCTTCCCTCTTGTTCTCTCCGGAATAGAAAATAGTATAGCAAACCTGCAAAGATTATTTTGGTTTAAAAAGAAAACTCAAGATAAGACAGCCCGGTTCTCTTTTGCCACCTCCCCCCGCACACATACACAACTACCCCACTCAACTCCCCCCAGCTCCATCCCTCTGCCTCTGCCCCTGCGCCGCCCCCCACCCTCCCCCGCCTGAATTAGACAGAGAGTTCACAGGCTGCCAGTGCCGCCTCCACCACAGCAGAAGAAAAAGGTTTCAAATGTCACCTCGGAGCCCCACATGCCTTTGGTGTGGGCTGGAGTACATCACCCACGGTCGCGTCCCCAGCACCATGGCAACCCGGGCCAGCACTGGACTAGCAGAAACCAGGTTTTTTTTGTTTTGGGGGGGGGATTGGTTGGGTTATTTTTGTTGTTATTATTTTTCGTTTGGTTTTTGCTTTTAAACTTCGTAACTTGGTTTAATTCCATTTCTTGCCAAACCCCTCTTCCTCCCTCCTCAAATTTGCATGATCTAGTAAACACAATCTGGACCTCCCCTATCCGTTCTGCCTCCTTTCGGAAACAATGCAGGATATGTTTAACCCTGTTTGACTGCAAAGCCTCCTCCCTTCACGAGTTTGGCCAGGGGCTTCCAAACAGGATTTTGGTTTGCCCCCTCCCCTGCCACCCACTCAGAATCTCAGCAAGCTTATTTTCTTCTGGGAGAAGAACAGAAAGAATTTTTAAAAAATTCAGGGAGTTGGGAAGTGGAAGATAAAAACAATAGGAAATAAGGAAAAGATCATTGAAGTATTAGTTGGGTGGCAGGAAAGAGGATATTTTGAATGCTGTGGTGAGAGTAGACATCTAATTAACCTAAGCTTTTGTGTCAGCCTTAAGATCGGAGGCATCACAGCCTTGATTTGCTAGGGACCCTTTTCATACAGTGACTAGTCATCTTTGAAAAATGTCTATTTCTAGGATGCCTCAATTAATAACTTACTGTTATCCTCCGGAAAGACAACCAAATAAAATCACCAAAGAAATAGGATGTGATGCTTTGACCTGTGGTGGAGTAGAAAAGGGATCAGGAGATCCTTTTTCTGGCTCAGATTGTCACGAGCCAGCACTGAAGGAAGAGGCAAGTCTTGTCTCTCTGGGCCTTGCTTTACTCATGTTATAAGATAAGGGGGTGGGGTGGGGTGCTGGTGGACTGAATGATCTTTAGGTGACCTAAAGCTCCTATCATTCAAAGATGACATCTCATCTCCTGTCCTCAGTAGACCTAACCTTGCCTCTCCTGCCTTGAAGAAAATTGGCATCATCATTATACTGTGTTTACCTAGTACTTTGTGTTAAGCAATTGCCTCCCCCTTTTCTTCACCATCTTCCTGCCTACTGTTTTATCCTTTCCCCCTTTCTTCCTTAAAACAATCATATGGAGGGAGAGAATGCAAGTGTTGATGACCTAGCACACAAATGCACACCAAACACACCCCCCACATACAAAACCAACAACAACTTGGGGAGGGAGGAGAGACTAATTATTACTGCTGCTAACAAGGCCTGGAACACCCAAGTAGATCCGAGCTGTCTCCAGGGAGACTGATGGAGTCCTATTTTACAAGCTGTAATTCTGTCTTAGTCCCCATTGCAAGAATCCAGGCTGTTCACACTCTCCTGATTTAGTCCTCCTCTCCCCCCACCCTATCCCTTTTCACCCTTTCTAATATTCCTAATCCTAAATTTCATTCAGTGAGAGAAGCTGCTACCCAGGAAGCAGAAGTCACTTCTAAAATACAGGTGGAAAAAAGGAAAATGTCTTTGAGATTCCCAACTTAAAGTCATCTTTTCTCCTTTTCCTTTTGGGAACAGTGATTAACCTTCAGATAAGTAATTATTCCGTCAATGCCCTCAAATAATTTATGGGTCTGTGGCTCTGTTATTGATTTGACAGTTTCAGAGATGACTTCTCTTCTGGAAAGGAGGTGGTCAGTTTTATTCTACTTTACTTTTCCTTTCTCTTTTTTTCTCTTTGACATATGTTCCTTTTGAACCTCAAAGTATAGAAAGACTTCATACAAAATAAAGAGAAGACATTACTTTGATCAATGCAGTTATGAAAAAAACAACTCCATAAACCAACAGAATGGGAAAAAAAACTGAACGAAATTATAGTAGTTGAGGATGTCCTAGATTTTGAGTCTTTTTTGGCTATTGGGCTACAATAAAATAAGAAATCTTCCCACAAGAGACTAGTGGCTAACACTTCCCTTCTCTTCTAGTCAAGGTAATTCTTGAATCTGACGCTTAGAATGAAATTCCTAGAGAACAGGAAGGAATACAGAAGAATCTATAAATACATGTGAAAGGGGAAATTTTATCTGGTTGCTTGATAATAGGAGATATAGGTCCTCTTATGTTATACACCCCTTATACATGAACATACTTTGATTTATTTACTTTGGTACTTCTACATGGTTGAAATAATTTGGGAACAGAGCACCTTTGGGGGAAAAACTAGGTAGAAGGATTATTCTTTGCTAATACCCTTTCATGCAGAAATAACTACAAAAAATAAGTAAAAGGTTAATCAGATTTCATGTTAATCAAAAATATTATTGGAATCAGATTTAATAAATAACTTCTCCTCCTCCCCCCTTTTCACTCATTACCTTTTTTCTCTGTCCTTAATACAAAACATGATACCATTTCCTATGAGGGTTTAAGGTAATAGAATATTTGGGTCACTTTGCAGGGGAATGAGAGGGGGAGAGAGAGAAAGAAAGAGAGAAAGAGAAAGAGATAGAATGAGAATATTTATGTTGAAAGCACATGAATCACCAACATAATTTAGCTCTGATGCCTTAAATATAGGTGAATGTGAGTCTACTACCTTGGTGGCAGAATTAAAAATAAATGGAAGGATGTTGGGAATTAGGTAATTGAGAAATATTTTATTGAACTTCATTTGAGAGGGGCATAAAGCAAGAAGAAATATGGAACAGGTGCTGTTAGACTGGATATAAGAGATAGAATGCTAACCTTGAACCAGAAACACTCCACAGCTATTTATTTCACACTCTAAAACCTCATCTTAGGAACAGAAAAAGTCACTGCAAGAATAACATCCTTTGTTTGATGCATATAGTTAAGCTCCTCCCCAATAATGGCATGTCATACATTTTTATGGACTCTCTTTTTCTTTCAAAGGACTCATACTTTATCACCTTTGATATTCACACCTTAGGATAAAGGGATGTAAGCTTTGGAAGGAAGTTGGACTAGATCATCTCTAATATCCCTGTGATCCCCTGATCTCTAAATGATTTGTCTACAGTCATATAAGTATTAAAGTGAAGAGCTAACTTCCCATTTCAAATCCAGTACACTTTCCACTATAACCTGTTGTTTCTGTCCCCAAGAAAAGGAAATAGTCAAATGCTTGAGTTCAGAAATCCAAAAAGGAAGTTACATTCTCAGAAATCAGGTGGTGGACTTCCCATTATTTTCAATCCTATCTCCTTCTTCCTTCAGGTTCAGATACAATTAAATTATGCAAGCATTTATTGAGCGCCTCCCCAATATGTGTCACACATTGCATGTCAACTGAGATAGAAAGACAAAAATGGAAGAATTTCTGTCCTCAGGAAGCTTCCATCCTGGGGAGGCGGGGCAGGGTGAGGCAATTTGTATATAGATTAAATATGTATAAAAAGGAGAAAGTAATGGAAAGGGATGAGTAACAACTGGGGGATCGGGAGAGATCGCTGGTAGGAGGAAACACCTGAACTATATTTGAAGGAAGTTGGGTATGCCATGAGGTGGAGGTGAACACAGTGAGCATTCCAGGTATGAGGGACAGCCTATACAGTGACAAAGACTTAGATGAAATGATGGGTATGGGAAACAGTAAATGATCTACATTTGGTCCGAATGGAAGGTACATGAAGGATAATTCTGCTAGATAAACTTGGAAAGACAGGTTGAAGTCAGTTTGTGAAGGGCTTTAAACAGTTTTAATGTAGCCAAACAAACATAAACATTAAAGCTTCTTCTCCTCATCTTTGTTCTTCCTCAATACTTTCCCTTTCCATTCTGTTTATCCTAGTTCCATGCTTACAGGACCAAAGGACCTGGAGCTAGAATTTACTTAAGAATTTAGTTTAACCTCTTCACTCCCCTCACAAAAAGGAAACTGTGGCTAATAGAGGTAGAATGACTTGCTCCATACTGTCACAAGCAGTAAACAGAAAATATGGGATTGGAAATAGCAAACCTGGTGCCGTTTCCACTATACCTTACTACCTATTTCCATCCAAGTCAAGAGTTCTCCTACAGAAACTGTAATCCTGTGGAGAAGTAATTTAGTTTAAAAAAACCATCAGATTCCAAAAGAGGAAAGCTTAATATCTTCCAGCCCAAAGAACTAGATTTGACAAGCTGATCTAAGTCCTGTACTTTAGCTAGAGAAAGTTAGAAACCATTGTTGGAGATCTGAAGGGAGACAAGGTGTCATTGTGAGAATGTCACAGAATCTTGTCCTATGGGATGCAAGACAACATAACTCCTGACTTCTGAAAAGACTGAAGTGACATGATAGGACTATTTCTCTTCATATTTTTGGACTTCTGTCTAGAATCACCCACTTTTTGTTCTTATGATTGACTTATTCTGTATTGAGAACCTCATCCTTATTCCCTTGGGAACTTAGTCTTGTTTCTGGGGTTGCTTAAAAAGAACTCCCTGGCCTTCACAGAGCTCTGTCCCTGCTTCTGGGGAGACATTTGATGGTATTGGAAGGGAGGAATGGGAAAATACAAATCCATAATAATAAAATGGCCTCAGAATGACTTTTGCAACAAAGTGCTGGTCCAGGAAAGATGAAGGGAGGGAGGAAAGGATGGTCTCACATTTCCTTTTAGAGTAGGAGTAATCACATTTTAACTTCCTGTGACCAAGTTACATATCTGCCACAGTCTTTTAATTATTTGGGCAGGAGGGAGGTTCTAGGTCAATCCGTTGTTAGCATCTAGTGGAGTTTGCTTTAATAAGTGACATGAAAGGAATTTGCCTCTGAACTCCCCCTGACCTGTACCTGAAGGGCTGGACAAACCAAAATCACACCTTTTGTTGGAGTCACTGGAATGCACTCTCTAACCGGTTAACCAGCACTGCCCCCCCCCCCCCCCCCCCCGCCCAACCCCTTTCTTTGTTTTTCTCAAAGTGTACACTGCCTTTCTAACTATATATACATATATACACACACACGTATATACATATATGTGTTATATAGACACTAACATCTGGGTACAAACCAACAGGCTAAGAAAGTGGCCAACAGTGTACTGGGAATAACAGTACAAAACAACAAATCAATGTAACATCTTAAAAATTATAAGCCCCATAAAAATGAATTAAGGACAAGGTAAGGACTCTCACTTGAACCTCATCCCAGCTGGAATCCCTATGCACAGATTATTCTCATAGTATTTTTTTTTTTTTTAGAATCCTTAAAGAACAGAATCCCTAGTCCCTTTTTACTACTATTTTTATTATCATCATCACCATCATTATCATTAATAATATCAAATGTAGGCATTAGTTCTGCAACAACTGGTCAGTCCCACTACTTCCCCTTCCAAGGGTGGTGTCTGTTTCAGGGACTAAATTCTTAGTAGCAAAGCTCTAGATAGTGTCTTTTTACCTTGATTTGGGAAACCAAAGTGATTTTAGATTGATAAAGTGATTAATAATTTCATAGTTAGTCTCACTCTGGACTGAAGGTGAATCTTTAGAAATACCCTTGGAGTGGAGGGGTGGAGAGGCTGAAAATTATGGAGTACATCTTTAATTCCCTGTGTTTTGTTTTAAATGGGAGTTGATGCAACTACTGTCCAGTATATAACTTTTTCCAACTCAGCTTTAATGAACATCACAATTCTTCTTGCTGTACAGTCCAGTCTACCTCTATTTCTTTTATTTCCTTAGACGTATATACAGGGGAAAGGCAATTAAGTCTCCCTTCAACAGCTCCAGTACAAGGCACTTCCCTATCTTCTGTAAGCATCAAGCCATTTGGAGGAGTTTATCTCAGGTGCCTAACCTGCAGTTATCAGAATGCCAGACTAATTTAGGGAGCTCAGCTCTGTAACCCAAGGCGATCCCTTCATTGATTGTTTAAAGTGCTGTTTAGATTCAGCCCTTCCTTGGTAAACAACTAAAAGTAACTGCCCTTATTTGTGGTCCCTTGAACACATACCCTGTTAAGTCATATTCTCTCTCTCTCTCTCTCTCTCTCTCTCTCTCTCTCTCTCTCTCTCTCTCTCTCTCTCTCCCTCCCTCCCTCCCTCTCTCTCTCTCTCTCTCTCCCCTCTTTTCTCTCTCCTCTCTCCTCCCCCCCTCTCTTTTTCTCTCTTCTCTCTTCCTTTCTGCTCTCCTCCCTTTTCCAACTCAACCCTTCCCCATGCCCACTTTAATAGACTAAGGGAAACTGAGATATCTCTGACACCTTCCCTGAATTCAGTATTACTAAGAAATTTGAGCATCTGAGTCACATTGGCCCAATGAATGAAAAGATTACTGTCAAGTCCCCAATTCCTCTAACTAACTATGTGGCTAGGAGGTGCTACCTTCTCTAAATCTACTATTTTTTTTCTTAAAGGGATTGCCGTAACAATCAGTATTACAAAGATCTCTCCTATAAGTGGCACTTTCTTCTCTACTTTTCCTTTATGAGTTTTACATTTCAAACACATTGTTATAGAGGGGCTAATACAATTTTAACTTGTTACGCAAGGACATGGAAAATTCCGTTTTTTCAACCTACATTTTCCCTCTGTCTCACCGTCTTCCCATCCCTATCCTAACCACAGGACCACAGGTGCTTTCACCAGCTCTAGCAAAGTGATGACTACAAAATGAAATGATGCTTATTTAGAATTTTGTTTTGCATTTTTCCCTTATTCAAAAATACAGATAGTTTTTTTTTAAGGCAGAGTTAAAAGAAGGAGAGGGAATACTACCCTGTTGGTCAATCTAAATTGATTGACTATTAGAGGGAGGGAGTCTTGATTAACAAATCATAACGGATATACCAGAACTGGAATATTCTAAATAGACTAAAGGGAATATTATATTAAGGAGATATTCTGTTGAAATATAACAAATCATAACGGATATACCAGCACTGGAATATTCTAAATAGACTAAAGGGAATATTATATTAAGGAGATATTCTATTGAAACATTCTTCTTTTAATAAAGTTTGTAACATCTTCCTAAGGAGTACGGTATATTATTGCACATCTGTATGAACACATTTCACTAAGTGCATGATATATATATATATAATATATATACAGGTATGCCTTGCAGGTGTTATAGTTTATTATGTTTTACGCTTATAAAAAACAAAATGTGAAATTACGGGTAATTTGTCTTTTGTGTAAAAATGTAAAACTAATAATGGTTTATGCTAATTAAAATAGAGAACATGAATGCCTAATATTTGATCTTTAAGAAATATATGCAATAATTGATTTTAAATGGTTGACAGAGAAAGAATAGATTTTACAGAATGGCAATGTTTCTGTTTTTAAAAACAACTTTAAGCAGCTTCTTCCTTTAAAGTGTTATTTCAAATGAAATTTCTTTATTATTTGTCCCAAGGATTCTATTAGCTAGAAAATGTTTTGAAATAAAACCTCGATTTTAAAATCAGTTCCTCATTACCTCTGTCCTTTTCCTCTCCATCCTCCTTTACATGATCTCTCTCTCTTGAAAATAAGAAAATGCATCAAAATGAGTTAAATCTCTGTAGCACTTAGGCTCCAAGGAACTAAAGTGGTTGAAATTTTTTCTTCATTGTGGTGCTACAGAATCTTCCTTTTGGGAGAAAGTAGGAAGGAGAACAATCAGGAAGCTAGAAGCTAGAGAGAATTCATTAAACCTCAGGGAAAGAAATGAAGGATGTAAAATGGAATTTTATAATGTAATACCCCCTCCCCCTAACACCAGATATCAAATAAACCAATAAAAACTCACCTGTCATTTTCCCTTCCTTTTCTAATACTCGTTTGCAAAGGTGCACAAAATCTCATCTATTGGAAATGTTATATTTATCTTGTACAAATCAATCTAGGTATTTGGTGAGGCTCAGTCATTCATGAGAATAAAGTAAAAAATTCCCCTTTAAATGAGGGTTACTGAGAAAAAAATGTAGCAAACTGATGAAGTCACAAATATCTCATATGGGCTGCTGATGACATATACATTGTCAACTATCTAGGATTTATTTTCATAATTCTTGCTACTGCCATCTTGCTTCAAATACCAAAATGAATGTAAAGCAGCTTAAAAGCTATGAAAACTTCCGTTATTATTTTGTTCCTTAAGAGTCCTTTTTTTCGCTAAAGCAATGGCATACTTTAATTCTTCCTGTCCTATGAAAAATTCAGGGGCTGAGGGGAGGAGATGGAGGAAGAAGGAATACTGATCCGAAAAATGCCAATTAAAAAAAGTTCTTCCGACTTTGGATTACATCTCGACATTTCTTAATTTTGTAGTCATTAATTATCTTTGAAAATATCTCTCCCAGGGAAAAATGAAATCTCCCAATGGGATTTTTTTTTTTTTACTGTTTTGAAGCTAATAATATGAGGAGGAAAATATTCCTGGGTATCTTGCGTTTCTACACTTGAATTATGTAGAATCGTCGTTCATTTTTTCCTCCGATCATGCCCACATCTGGATTAACATAGATTTTTTTTTTCTGAGATCAAAATCCCATTACCAAGTATTGGGTAGCAAGGTTGATGCCAGTATCGAGAAGGGTGAGGAAAGCTGGGGGCCAGTTTGGATGTTCTAACTTTTCAAGTCTTCCGCGGACACGAAGACCTGTGTGTGTCTGTTGTTTCTTAAGCTCAAATTCCAGGTCCTCGGGCTCGCTCTCGGGTTCACATTCATACTCACAGTCAGGCACGGCACACGGTAATTCGGTGGCAGGATGGTGGTGGGGGTGAGATGTGTGCATGTGGTGGGGGAGTAGAGGCAGAGAGGTCTGGTGAAGGGAGAAAACGACCTAACGGTATTTACATGTGTATTCAGCCATGAAATTGAATGTTACCAAAGTTGAAAAAAAATCAAATTAAAACTGGTAAATTGTCTTTTGATTTGCAGTAATGTTCGGCCCACAAGTGTTTGCTTAGAACTGGATTTTTTTAATTAAAAAAAAAAATCTAGGAGAAGGGTTGCTGTGTAGATCCAAGGAATAGATTCTTTAATTCGTTCTTTAATTCCAGATTCAAACCTAATCCTAAAACGTAAATCTCAAGATCAGAAGAGGCAGGAGGGCAGTCATTTCTTTTTTATGCATCTCTCCCTTAATTCAACGAAATCTAGAGACCCTTTAAAACCCCTCAGGTTTTTGCCTCTTAGTATTTCTCTGGACGGCATGGGCTGGGCTACAAATAACTAGACTTTTTTCTTTCTCCATCCCTCTGAATTCTTATCCTCATCCATTTATCGTAGGAAAAGGTACGGTCAGCATAGTCAAGCCCCAGTCCAGAGCCTGGCTCGGCAAAAGATATTTCTGCTCAGAACGTAGGGAGAGAGAACAGTCCCAGACTGATTGTTGTTAAACGTAGTCGCCCAAACTCCAGAGCGCTTTAGATCCCTGGGTGCAAAATAGATTGTGGGGTGGGGGTGGGGCTGGGGAGAAGGTCGGTGTAGTTCCTGCTGCTTTTCAAACCTGTCTTGTCTTTTAATCTTCCCCCTCTCGCTTGGTCCTAATCTCCCAGTGTGCGTTTGTGCTGCTCAAGATACAATGATGTATGTCAGGTGATTCAGAGGTCTGCAAAGAGTTGACCCAAATGTGGTCCTGCGCCACTTTCTCTCTCCCTATGTTACCGTGATTTTCATAATTCGCGAAATGGTAGTTGAGGGGGTGGAGGATGGTGTGGAGAAATCACAGTGTGATCTGTACTTTGTGGTTGGGGAGCTCAGGCTATCAAACCTACCACTAAGCTTCCACAGGACGCTCAAATTTTCATTTTGAAGAACCTTGTCCATACATCTTTCTTCTCCCTTACCTTCCTCCAGCCCACCCACTACCCCTAAATGGAAATACAACCAGAGCAAACTGTTTTTCCCCATACCAACGATTTTGTGTACTCGAATGGACAACAGGTTTATTCTTCCTAACCCCTTAGGTCCACTGTAATGGGAAGGGGGAGGAGAGCCAGTAGACTATTAAAAAGAAAAACAAAACAGTATTCCCCGATTAGTGAAATAATTTGGTCAAGGGTAGAGCAAAGTAGAACTTCCAGAAAAATGTAAGCACCTTAAACATCTGCATTTGGGGGGGGGGGATTTTATCTTTGCTTTTCTATTATCTTTCAAAATGCCTTGCACATAGTAGGCACTTAATAATAAACATCTGTTGAATGAAATCTAATTGAAATGATGAGAAGCAGCCTTAAGGGGGCAATAAAACTCGTCCCAGAAATGTCTGGGGCCTTAAGACCCTAGTTTCCTCAGAATATGGAAGGCACCATTGCTATCCCAGTCAGCCGAACTCCTGTGTAATACACCCTTGGTCCAAGCTGGTGGGGAAAATTTGTTTGATCTGCCTAGACTTTGGGTCTTTTTTTTCTTTGAGCAGGTTTGTGGTTCAAATTTTCTATTGCTCTTCCTCTTCACTTCCCACCCTCCCCACCCCCCCACTCCCATCCCTGGAGAAAGTGAGAAGAGACTGCTGAGGACAAATTAACCTCAGCATTAATCCATGTTCCTGCCCTGTTATTTTTGTCAAAGAAGCAACCTCAACCACCCTAGCCTCGCTTCTTGCCGGTTTTGGAAATCCAGTAGAAAGAAAATTGTCTTTTGACCCCCTCCTTCGCCATTTTTCTTTTCCAGGAACACGTTGGTCAGGAGCAACTTATTCACAGGTCGGAGAATTGTAGCAGCAAAACAAGGTTTCCTGTGATTTTCATATTCCACCTTGGGCAAGATGGGGTGTAAGTTTTTATTCCAGGATAAGGTTTTGTATGATGAGAGAAAGATTGGGGCAGTGTGTGTGTATGTGTGTGTGTGTGTGTGTGTGTGTGTGTGTGTGTGTGTGATCATGAGTGTTTCTGCTGTTTAGCTGTTTAAATTGTTGATTGTTAAACACAAAGAAAGACAGCAGCAAATTAAAATGAAATATAAAATATACTTCTTCACTTACCATGTTGTCTGTGATTTCTTGAACAGGCTCCCTGGGGACCCACAATTTTCCCAAGCCTGTTAACGGGTGACAATGAATGAGTGCCTGGTTTAATTTAATTTTCCTGTCAGACTAAATAGAGATACTTTGTAAACCTTAGATCTACTCCTGCAGATAGGATCTCCTTGTTTTGGCATTTGCACCATAAAGACCCCCCAAAAGGGACACTGTATTGTGACCTCTGGTCTTGCATAATTCAAGAACTTAATGACATTTTCCATTTAAAAAAGGGAACTAATTGCTACTAATGCATAGCTTGTGACCTTATTCCAATCCAGTATGAGAATGTAACCATCTGCAGGGGAATAAAGGATTCAGGGAAAGTAGGTAAAAATAGCCAAGTGGAAAGGAAATGGGTGATACTACTGTGAACACTGCACTATCCATCTGGTATTCAAATAGAGCAAACATTATGAAAGGTTTCTTGGGGTTCCTCTTCCCCCTAAGTTACACTCTATAATCCAGAAAGCTATCCCTTCTTTTAAAAATAAGAAATAGTCTTCACTTTGTAAAACAAGAAAACACTGTGAAATGATGACACCTGATACACTCTTTCCTTCCACAATTATGAAAAAAATTATTAACAGCATGACCAGCAGAATAATTTATGAGGAGCTTCTATTTTTCCCATTCTTTTGTAAAATTGATCACTTTCTTCTCAGGTGGGGCAGGAAATCACATAGCAGAGAAACACCACTTCAGTGTTTGCTATTTGAATCAGTCCGATTTTCCAGGAAGCTGATGTTGACATTTGTTCCCTACCAGCATTCTCACTCTTCAAATTAGTTGAAAATTGAAGCTTATCAGGTGTTTTTTTTTTTTTTAAAGTAAAAATGGTCAGTAACAAAGACACTGTCCCTCCACCTCTCAGGGCTCAGGCAGAATCTCTAGGAGGAAAAAGAGAAAAGGGAATTAGGGAGAGAAAAACAATCACCATTTTTCATGATAGATGCAAACATCAAGTTGCTCAGTGTTTCATCATATTCCCTATACTTTCTGAATGAATACACAACCAATTTGCACCCTTTAAAGAGCGTGAATGAAGTTAGGAAGTTAGGGAACACAACAATTTCCTGTGCTGGAGGCTCAAGATATTTCCTCTGCATCTCCTAAATGATAGCTGATGGCAGGAAGCCTCATCTGAGCAGAGAATTTGTTCATTTAAATGACATCCATAACAGACATATTCGGGCTTAATGAATTCACTAAAGATCTCTGTGTATTAGGTTAGAAAACCAGTCAGTCTTGTCTTGGGAAGTGTCTAGAAAACAAAATATGGTAGATTGGAACACAAATCATTCCTAAAGACTTTATCATTTTATGGACAACTTTGGCAAAATTATAAATAACATTGCTGCCTTACTGAATAATATATGTGAGAAAATGGAGATCCCATTTGGTGCAATTTGATCATATTTTAGAGGAGAATTATTCAGAGTCATCTTGTAACGATCATTTCATGTAATGAAACAGTTAACTTTACTGCATTCAAATTTCTGGAAAAGAATCTACTCCTTTTTCCATTTTTACTTGTGGAGATTAACATGACAGGAGAAATAGAGTAATGAAACATCATGCCCTTTCCTTTAAACATTCCTTTAACACATATGTACAAGAGAATACAAAACTGAAATGGCATATTCCAGTGGATACTATTGTAGATCAAGGGGAAAAAGCCCAAAGCTATATTATGTGTATGTGTGTGTGTGTGTGTATGTGGAATCAATTTTATTACAGATTTTTATATGAACAATGTCTTCTAAATAAATTGTCATACTAGTTTTATTTGTCTCTGTTCATATTTACACGTGAAATAGTTTTGATGGAAAGCAAAAGATAATGAAAAAATTAGTAACAGCTCCTAACATTGAATGTCTCTGATATTTAGCAAGTATTTTTCTTTCCTATATTAATCAAATATTTCTTGCTGTTTACCTCTGCTATTTTGTTTGGCAGAACAACAAATCTAGTTCAATAAATAGGACTATAATTTAGTTTTCTCCAGAATGTTGGTTATTTCTTACATTTCTGCCTGAAAAATAAGCATATGAGGTAACGGTGACTTGGACAATGGAAAGAGTTATAGTTTCAACATTTCTGTCTAATTATTAAGCTAAAACTGCTACCATGGACAGGACTCTCTCTCTCTCTCTCTCTCTCTCTCTCTCTCTCTCTCTCTCTCTCTCTCTCTCTCTCTCCCTCTCTCTCTCTCTCTCCCTCTCTCTCCTTCCCTCCCTCCCTCCCTCTCGCCCCCTCCCCTCCTCTATCTTGAACCCTTTGAGGAAATACTTATTCTGATTTATGTGGAAAGTTTTAAGATTATCTGCTGCAAGGGACTTATGCCTTTCTCCTTTCGAAGATGCTGCATCCAGAGTATCTGAATTGATTTTCATTGAGAGTTTTGAAATGGGGGGATGGAGGTGGAAGGTGATATCAGTCAACCTTGTTCCAGATTTTTCTTTCATATTTGCATTATTTAATAAATAAATTATCTCATGTAGCTCAATTTTCTCTATTTAAATACAAAATATTTTGAGAGAAGATATAAGAAAAAAATATACAAGCTCTGGTCACCAAATCATTAGAGTATTGACTAATATTTTCTTAAACTATGAGACACTGGTTTCAGAAATGTGAGTTAAGTTTCAATTTAGCCTCCAATTAAAGATCTAGTTCACATTTTAATGGGTTTGTGCTCTCAGGTTGTTCTCACAGTGGAATAAATCTGGAAATCACAGGAAATTCTGTGATTGTACCTAGAGATTGTGTATATATTCCCAAAAGAAAATAGGGAACTAAGACAATTTAACAGAGGAATAAAGAAGAAAGAAATCATTCCCCCCCAAAAACAAATCCAGATAAGTGAAACAAGCACATATTTCTCAAATTATCTAGGTAAATGAATCATTTTTTTAAACTTCTTACATATGGGTACAACCTGGGAGTCACAGAGCAGGGGAAATGATGAGTACTTTACTTTTTGTCCATTAGAAGAAATTTTGCACCAAATAGGACCCTAATAATAACTACAGGACTTGTAAAAATATAACTGGAAGACCTGGACTTTTACGTGGGACTCAGGTGTGTCCAAAGGCAACTTACTCCAAAGTCAATATGGATACAGATCTGCCCATGTTATATCCAGTGAAGTGGTGATGTGTGTGTGTGTGTGTGTGTGTGTGTGTGTGTGTGTGAGAGAGAGAGAGAGAGAGAGAGAGAGGGAGATTTCCTCCTTTACTTTTTGCCCTTTAAAAAATCCTTTATTTCCCTTTCTTAAAAGTTTTAATTCAAGGACTACACTTCAGATGCGAGAGCTAATGAAAGTCTCAACACATTTCTGCCTCATTAGTTTCCCTACACTGTTAGGGGTTTGTTTTCCGAACTTACATTGTCTCCCATGGAAATTGTAATAATGTTCACATTGGACAAAAAAATGGTTGCTAGGAATGTAATATGGAAAAAATAATTCTGTTTCTAGTGCTGGTCAGATTTGTGTCACTCCTCTGATAGTAGAATGTTACACTGTGAAAATCTCAGACTGGATCACCTGCCTTAGAGATGCAGGTTTCAGGAAAGAGGGTGGGAAAGAGGGGTGAGGGAGAAAGAGACACAGAGAGACAGAGAGAGAAATGTACTTACATCCTGGCCTAAATATTGACCTTATTTACATGCACATATTCTCCTTCACACCTGTTGATACTGACACACAAATACTTTTCCAAGGTCTGTGTAGCTGGTTGATACCTAGACATCCTCCTGGGTATTATCGTAGTCTATATCTTGTTCATTTCTTAGTGATGAATTTTAACTGCATTCAAGAAGCACTCTGGTTTTCCTGGGCCTGGAACTGCCAGTAATGCTATGAATACATTAGGTTTAAAAATTTAGACGTGCAATGGTATATATTTTGCTTTGTGTGTCGAGAATCTACAAATAGGTACCTGAACATTTTTTACCAAACATTGTTGAGAAGGATGATGGCATCATTCATCTTGACCCAAATATCTGAGATACACTGGGATTATGCTTAGCCTATATTTGGTTATTCATATCTTTAACAAGTAGAAGTTATAAAAGCAGGAAAATTGTTTCTCCCACAGCTCCTGATAACTATTGAAAACATAGAGCCTTGTCTAGAAACATCTAACTGAAATGAACCTCAAAGGCCAACAAATACAAGTCATACTTGACAGAAACTTTCCTTTCCAACAAGTGGTCTCTTCTTCACTGAGCTTTGACCACAAAATGATTGTTCTCTCAGGAATGGGTTCCACAGGACAAGATTTCTTTTGAGAGTTTCTGCAATGAAATGAGAAGGGGTTAACTGAACAATAACTGTAAGACGGTGATAGACAAAGCCAGCTGGGGTAAGAGATAGGGAATATGTTTGAATGGGCATTGTGCATGCAGTTGTGACATTCATGATAAGATAAAAGATCTATCTGATAATCTATCATTTAGAAATTCAGATTTGCTGCTGATTGGGGGAGAGCTGTGAAAATCAATTGGGGCTCATCGTTAATAGAATACAATATGTAATTTATTCTGTCAAACTTGTTTACCAAACTGTGTGGATAAACAATTAACTTCCCTACAAAGTTATAAAACCATTTTGACAAGCCAACAGATACCCGGTGATGCACCAACCCCAGATAACTACACACAGCAATCTTTATAACTAACTAGCAAAAAAACCTTAAAATTACCTCAAAAGGCAATGGACCCAAAGAGTTAGAATAGAGCAGTTCTCAGCAGCAAAGCTACATGTTTCTGTTTATCAATGTGAGAAAAGGTCTAGAAATTTGAGTGTGTGTGTGTGTGTGTGTGTGTGTGTAGGAGAAAGATTCCATTTCCTAATGGTCCACTTTTCCTTTTGCTGTATATCTATCAGAAACTCATCACTTTTTGGCCCTTATTTTTCTCACTCATAAAATGTAAAAATCCATCAATTTACCTCCCCCTTCCCTCCCTCCCCCCGGGCCCAAGACCCATGAGGCATGACAAATCTAATAGACTGTGGTGTTGTGCCCATACACACCAGAGTAGGGTTTACCGGAAAGAGCCATTCATTCAGCTCCAAGGTGTGAAATGCCTATGGACAGACAGACATATAGCACTCTGAGCATTCCCAACTGGAGAAGGGCAATGCTAGGGAGCACTCTTAATAATTATAGCACTCATTTCTAAATGGGGGAATATCTTTAACTAAAGCAAAAATCAATGTTGGAGAAATTTATAAATTTAATTTTTTAATTATAAATATATTTATGGAAAGAAATGCAAGTTGTATAAAAAGGTGCTGCTGTTGTTGTTTTAAATGAACCACTAAATACTCCCAATCTATCATGTTTTTCTACAAGTTGTTTCAGGGGGTTAGAGGGAAGTATTATTCATAAACTTTGAATTTCCTGGTTGTGCTTTTGTTACTTCTTTTAAGTCGTATCCGACTCTTTGTGACCCCATTTGGGGTTCTCTTGGCAAAGATATTGGTTGTATGTGAGCTCTAATGTGCTTTTACAGGCTGCTTTGTATCTGTGAATATAATTTCAGGAGACACTTGAGCAGCTTTGCCTTTCAACCAATGTTAATAGGGGAAGTTCTATAGGAAGAGAAGGGGGAAGAAAAAGACAGACATTGACCCAGACTGCAGGAAGAAAAACTAGGGCAAAAGAGCTGATATCTCTTTCCAGTTACTTATTAACCACTGTTCATTTGAGGGATCAATATTTCCAGCAAAGGAATAAACATTTAGGATACAGAGCTCCCTGCATCTCTTTCCTTTACAAAATGATTGATTTTATATATGCATCTGCCTGACGAAAGAGAAAATGAAGCATAGTGTCTTTTATCTTGGGGATATGCAAAGCACATCTATTTTCAGCTTTTATCTCTTGAATTGTATGTTGATCCCATACATATAGATTGATTTTGTCCAGGTAGATAATGAAAAGTCAAGTGGAAAATTTACACAATGGCACTCACGATCCTAGCCTTATAGTGGTATATAAATTGGTTTATTATTTCATTCTATTAAGAAGGCTCTTTTGCACCAGGGAAAACGTCAGATACACAGTGTTCAAAACCCAACGTACCTTGACTGCATTTTCTTAGGAGTTGGGAGAGTGGGGAAGGGAATAACAGTACAGGAGAGGTAACTGGGGAAGGGGGGGGGGTGTTATGTTTGCTAATTGTACCAATGAAATTAATTTTCAAACTCGTTGTTATGTTGCCTTTTCTGTTTCCGAAGTCCCCCCTTTCACAGGCTTACCACATGGGCCGTATGACCCAAGAGCCTCTTCTGCACCAAAATGAATGTATGTCTCTCTCATATAACATAGGGACATATTGTTTTACCGTAAGCAGTTACCATTTTGCTGTTGTGACCCGGGGGGGCGTGTAGCTTAATCAGCAAACAGGGGGCACAAGGGCATGTGGGTAGCGGGAGAAGCAAGCACTGTCGGTAGGAAAGTAGCAGAGGAACAGCTTGGAACCAAAATACCGGAGGCAACATTATTAATAAACATCTTCTGGACATTTGGTGGCACATCGAGCCTGCTCCGGCTTAAAGCAATTAATTCAGGGTACTGACATAAACTCTCCAGTTCTTTGACAGCTTGGGGCTGAAATAAAAATGCTAGTTCTCCAGGGAAAAGAAGAGGATAGTTGGCTCTTTTCTGGACTGTTTGCTTATAGGCCCAGAGAGCAATCTTCCTTGCAGAATGAAATGCAAGGACACAAACAATGTACCAGGGAGAGAATAGAAGATGGGAATGAACAGTTTGAACTATTTGCTCAGCAGAAGGGCAGTCACAATGGTCGGCCAATGGCTTTCCCATGCATCAACTGGGGCTTCTTAGGCCCTTTTGTTGTTCATGTTCTTCCTCTGGACAGATAAGAGCACAGCTGCAGCAGGGCAGCTAAGTAAGGTCTTCTACTTATTCCCCTAAATCTCGGCCACGTTTACTGTAAGGTTTTTTTTTTAAAGTTGTATTGGGTTTTTAACTGAGAAAAAGGGGGGAATGATTCTTTAAAAACTGATTTATTTAAAGCAGGGTTTTTCTTAAACCAAAGCTATACTCAGATAAGGTCTTTATAGGACATTTACCCTAATTTGTATTGGTTGCCAGGCCAAAATGCTACCACCCCCCCTTTGGGGGGGGGGGTGCACTTTGATCTGAATAAGCAATCCAAGCTGGTGGAAGAGGGTGGGGTGGGGAAGTCCCCAGCAGGCTGCTTCACTTTGAATATGTGCTCAGATGCATATTTTCACTTTTAAAAACGTTTTTTCCTCCTACTACCCCACTGACAGATGCCTTTTCTTCACAGATCACAGAAACTTGTAGCATGAGAGAGAATTAAGATAAAGGCTAAGATTTAGATTTGTAACAAAGTCTATCATTACTTGTATAACTAATAAATGTAAGATGTATACCTTCAAATGTCATCCCCACGTGTTTTCAAATATCTGATGTGGGCAAGATTGATTTGAAATTCTGCAAAAGAAAGATATGCTAATGGACGTATTTTAAAGAATGCAGTCAAGTTAAGCCGTTAACAAGAACGTGGTCCTAAAGTCACAATCTCCCCTAAACAATTGGAATGTTCAGTATCTATTTTGACACAGCATGTTATGCCCCATGTAGTTTTTGGGAGCCAAGACACCATGCTTAATTCCATTGTAATAAGGTTTATTTAGCCTGAACTGTTTTATGAGGTGAAAAGGCAGAAAGTTTAACACTGAAGAAAATTAATGGTTTACTAAGATTACATTAAACATTCACAGACAGGAAGCACACCTGCGGTAAATACAAAGTTTAAACACTCCTTTGCTCTCGGACAAAAATCTCAGCAACCTTAGTATGTTTTTCCTACTGGGTGGTCAGAAGGAAAATCTCAAAGGACTCCCATTGTGTCTGGGCTGTCTTAAGAACTGACCTCACGTGTCTCTATAGAAGACAAACACCTGTTTATCTCTAGTGAGCTCCTGTGTGTGTACATGTGAGAGAGAGAGTGTGTGTGTGTGTGTGTGTACCAATACACATGTACTCATCACTGTCCCATATGGTCTTCTGCCAGTACACAGAGAAGATGCATCTTGGAGCTAGAAAGAAAGAAAATGTTCCCACTCCCAAAATACACTTTTTTTTCAAGCAATCAACATTTTTGTATTGTCTTTCATCTTCGTCCATCGATCCACTCCATCTAGGATATCTATGTAGCTATAATGTTTCTTCATTCGAATTTGCAAGATTACTCACCAAGTCACCCCCCACTCCCACCAGACATGTACAAGTAGTTAATGATGTAATTGGAAAGAAAAAAGAAAGAAAAAAAGATTACTCAATGACATGCCTTGTCTTATTGTGGTGTCTGCTATGGTTTATAAATGTGCTGATTAGATAACCTTTTCCTAAAGGAATAGACATTTCTCAAAGGCACTATGGACTTTTTTAAATCACAAACATCATGTTTCTTATTTAATATGACCTTTCTATTACACAATAAAAAAACCCAGTTGTAATCACCTTGGATCGTTGTATCTTTATGAGAACTGGGTCTTCTATTTAGAGACTCCATAACTTTCTTGGCTCCGGATGGATTTGTTACTTTTTAACTTTATCTGTTGGGTTATAGAAATGCTCACACATGAGACATTTTTCGTGTTGGCATTGCAAGCCTGAAAAAGCATCTTGAATCAGTGAGGGGATTTCAAAACTAGGTGGAGATCTGATTTTATTAAACCTTTCATTTTTTTTTCACTTTTAAAGTCTGAGTTATCTGCAGGAAGAGAAACACACCAGTTCTTTTGTGTTTTTAGGAATGGTAAGAAATATCTACTCACGTTCCTGATTTTCTGGCTTAGAAGGAGACAAAGGTCACTCTCTGCAAGACAATGAACCCAGATTTAAAAGTGGGCTGGAGAAACACCAGGAGCAAGGGATACCGAACTTCCTTGTAACTCATCTCTGGACATCACATCAGCTGCCAAGACAGGTTAATTAATGAGACATTAAAGAGACTGAATGACACTTACAACTAGTTACTTATGGTGCTAATTTCAAAACACTTTGCAATAGACAAAGAGACTTGGCTGTTAATGCAAAGTAATTTGGGATGTGTTCTTGCTGAATACATTTAGGGAAGCAAATATAGTTATGCAGAATTTAAATTAAGGTTGACACTAATGTAAACATTGCAATGCAGCCGCATGGCCAAGAAATATGATGAGGATATGGGTTTTAATCAGGTCTCTTCCACCAAAATAGCATTTTAAATCCCCACCGTTTAAACTGGATAAAATACTTAAGCTATGGCTGGTTGAAAATGAATTTACTAGGGAAAAAAAAGAAACACAAACATTTTATTTTATCTAAAGATCTCTGGGGACATTGTAACAATGTTCTAGCTTAGGGAAGGGAAAAGTAAATGGCCTTAAATATTATTTTTATTTTTTACTTCAGATACCAGGACATATGATCACAGATTTTGAGCTGGAAGGAACCTTAAAGATGATTAAACCAGGAATTTTTTACCTGGGACTCATGAACTGAAAAAAAAAAAATTGAGAACTCTATTTCATTGTAATTGATTCCCTTTGAAATCCATTGTAAATTTTTATGTGTGTGAAAAATGTAATTTTGAAAAAAGGTCCATAGGCTTCTCTTGACTGCTACAGGAGCCAGTGATTCAAAAAGGCTAGACCAACCCCCTCATCTTACAGATGAAAAAAAAAAAAAAAAACAAACCACGGAGCAAAGAGAGGTCACACACATTGCCCGAGGTCAACAGGCAGTGGCAAAGCAGCGATTTGAACCCGGACCCTCTTATTCTAAGGCCACCACTCGGCTTTTTGATCTAACCTGATTTATTGTGCTTTAGTATCATGTTTTGGAGGGTCTCACTTATTATTACCAGTTATACCTCATAGCATTGCTGGGCAATGTTATCACTGAACCCATTGGACAGAAGGGAAAAGAAAGGTAAGGAGAGATGAACTCAACTTTGCCAAAAATCACTGAAGGTCGGAATTCATGGCCTCTTTTTGTTATCTATATCAGTGGATAAATGACAAATAATTCCCTTTATTCTTTACAGAGAAAAATCCAAAAGTCATTCTTGTATAATTAGACTGTGGAGGGGCTAGCCTTTAGATAGGTTGCACATGTGTATATGTATATGTGTGTGTGTGTATATGTGTGTGTGTGTGTGTGTGTGTGTGTGTGTAGAGAATTACTGTATTATTGAGGAAGAATTAGTCCCAGTATTTATCCAGAGGAGGTCCATTTTTCAATTTGTAAATTTTTAAAGTTCCATATATTCAGAAAGTCTCAATCATTTATTTCCTGGGGCTACTGCAGATTGACCCAACCTAAAATCAACAAGGTCTGGTCATTAACATTAATTGAAATGCTAGAAATCTGGGTTGAAGTGATGGGAGAGTAGCTGTTAAAGACACTGAAGTTGTTGGTCCAATTATTGGTTCTATACAAAAAAAAGAAAAGAAAAGAAAGAAATCTAAGGTGGACCAGAGGTTAGGCAGCATTTACTGCTATCATTCTATCTCCTGTCTTTTGCCTGCTTTTGTCCTGGTTCTCCCTGTGCCTGACATGAACTTCCTTGTTTCCTGTAGCTCTTTGGATTTCTTTCTTCAAAGCTCTGTTTAAATTATCTCTATTACATAAAGCTTTTTTGTAGTTGTTCTCTTCCAGCTGCTAATGCCTTTCCCAACCCAAGTTGCTTTGTATTTTCTTTAGACATATTTTGTATTACTTCTCTCTCTGTCTCTGTCTCTCCCTTCCTCCTTCCCTCCCTCCCTCCCTTCTTTCCTACTCTCCTTTCTTTCCTCCTCTCCCTTCCTTCCTCCTCACCCCTCCCCCCCTTTGCTGGAACTAAAGCTCCTTCAGAGTATGTCCTTCAGGTATAGTCTTTGTATAGGGCCTGACATTCAATTCAAGGTTTGTTGATTGACTGTGGAAAAGGTCCAGCTCTCAGCAGTAAAGATTCTCATTCTGGCACACAGGCTGCTGAGGATTCTGAGGCAATGAACTGGAACATCCAAGATGTGGATGGAGGATGCATATTATTCACAGGCTGCAGACCACAAGTTCTTTCATAGAAAAAAAAAAGATAAATACAAAAATATTGAACTGTGAAGGTGACATTTATAGATTTTCTACCTTCTTGTTACTTTGGTGGTGACATACAAAGTTAACAACGAACTAAAGACTTCATGAAGTCACCTTCCCAGCACAAAATGCTATCTGACTTCCTTATTTCAGCTAAGTCTTTAATGTATGTGGTTTTAAGTGTAAACATTAGAAGCCACTTTTCGGGAAATTTAATTTCAGGCATACTTCCTAGTTAAGAAATGAAATCTCTAATTTCTCTTTTTGGCGTGGTAGAAAGGATGCCAGTGTTTAAGTCAAGAGAAACTTATATTTCAATCCCACCTCTGAAATTTACTAGCTATGTAACCATAGGTATATTAATTAACCATAGGTATATTAACCTTTTTGATCTCATTTTCTCATTTGTAAAATGAGAATTATAATACCAATCGTATCTGCCATATAGAGTTATAAAGATCAAATGAGATAAGCTATGCTTTGTAAACCTTAAAGTGCTATGTAAACGTCAGCTGAGATTCTACCTCACATCATTCATTCATTAGAAAGAGACAGAAAGGCAGAGATAGAGACACAGAGAGAGAGAGAAAGAGGGAGAGACAGAGACAAAAGAGAAAGGGAGACTGAAAATGCATGTATAGATTATATGAACATATGCATATATACATTTTGTTGAGTTGTTTTCAATAATGCCCAACTCTTTATAACCCCATTTGGGTTTTTCATAGTAAAGACACTGAATGTTTCTCATTTTGCACATGAGGACTCAAGGCCAACAGGGTTAAATGACTTGCCCAGGGTCACACAGTTAAGTATGTGAGGCCAGATTTGGACTCAGAAAGATAAGTCTTCCTGACTCCAGGCCTAGCACTCTATCCACTATACCACTTAGCTGCCTATATAACTGCATAGATACGGATGCATATCATATATACATATATGGATATACATGTTTATGTGTATATATGTGTTTCTGTAGGTATATACACTTTATATGTGTTTATGTATAGAGATATATATATATATATATATCTATATATATCTAAAACAATAGATCCTATTTCTATACTGTCACTTCACAGACAGAGGAGAAGTTGTGAACATAAAACTCCATACCTCTAGGCCTATCATTTTTGGGTAACTTCCCTGTACTGGGTGTTCTTTATGGTAGGCTGCCTTAGGGACCAGCTTCCAAACTAAGCAATAGCTTAATTAGATTTCCATTCCTTTTAATGAAAGTATAACTACAGAATAGTGTTAAGAGAGGTAGTAAAATAGGGTGGGCAGGCACCTGGGTATGGAATGATAAAGGCAATGGAATGGAATGAGGACTGCTTGGCTCCCACGGTTGTGAAAGAGTATTGTCTCTCATGGCATTGTAGAAAATATTTTGCCTACTGCTCTCTTACCACTCTTTTCCCTGATCTCTGTGCTAATCTCCTTGATCAAAGGAGTTATAAACTGTTATAAACTCATTCTCAATTCCTGCTTAGACAATGGATTGTTGCTAAGCTATGATCGTTACCTTGATCCCCTTCCCAGATTACAACTTGAACCACAACTTTTCAGTTCAGGAAGGTTGTTTTTTCTTTTTCTTCCCTTAATGTCTGTGAACTACCCCTTGTCAGAAAAACATAAACCTATCACACTAGGATGGACAGATCCAATAGTTATGATGAGGTTTTGGAGGCTGGATAATCAGATTTATGGAGAAAAAAGGATGTGATTCAAAGGTGGATTATCATTATCTTCCAAGTTCGTTACGTTTAATCAAGAAGCATTTATTAAATACTTGGGATTTACCAGGCACTGTGCTATGTAACTCTGCTTTAAAGAAAAGCAAAAACATGGCGCCTTCCCCAAAAAGAGCTCATTGTAAGGAAGAAACTCACATTCTAATGACCTCAGCTTTCATTCAGATACTATTTAAGAAGCCAGTCTTTTCTTGATTTCTACTACAATGGTCCATATTTGTAATAGTCATTAATATGAGAACAATTTAATCATTTCCTTGTGGTATTTTTTGTTTTGTTTTACTGACAAATTTGTAAAGTAATTATTAATTTTAATGGAGCTAAAAAAATCTCAAAAGCTAATGAATTCTTATGTTCTTATTGAGAAACGTTGGATCAGAGAAAAATCTTTCTGATCATGGCCAGTGGCAAGGCAGACAGTAGAAGTGGCACTGTGGAGGTCAGTGGGGGCCTTTGTTTTTTGTTCAGTTGTTTCATTTATGTTTGACTCTTTGTGACTCCATTTGGGGTTTTCTTGGCAAAGATACTAAAGTGGTTTGCCCTTACCTTCTCCAGCTCATTTTACATAAAAGTGAGGCAAACAGGGTTAAATGGCTTGCCCAGAGTCACACAGCTAATAAGAATCTGAGGCTAGATTTCAGCATAGGAAAACAGATAAATCTTCCTGACTCCAAATCTGGCACTTTATCCATTGAACCCCCAGTTGAGGGGGGGGGGCCTCTAGATCCAGGAAAAAGAACAGAGTTCCAGAAAAATGTGCTCCCCTCCCATGGGAAAAAGCAGTGGCCCTATACCATAGTGATGACTTACAATATATTGACAAGAAATTAAAAGGAAAAGCAAAGCAAAACAAAACCAAAAAACCATGAATTCCAATCTTTGCACTACCCCCAATTTGGTGAATGACTGTTGCCTGCTACCTCATATCTCTGTGCCTCAGTTTTCTCCTCTGGAAAAAGTTACAAATATTACTTAAAAGGGCCATTACAAAATACATACATACATATACCCATGCATACACACACACACAACACATATACATTTATACATACATATACGTGTGTTCATGTGTGTATGTATATACATGTGTGTATATGTATATACATGTGTATACGTATGTGTGTATGTATTTGTGTGTGTGTGTATGAAGTGTATACCTTACAATGAATGTGTCCTAGTAATGAACAATGACAGTGATGACAAGGATATGCTTGGGGCTCGTTATTTCTTGCCGTAGTAACATAGCCAAACATGCGATTTGAACAAATCAAAGGAACAGTCTTGAGTTGGCTCTTGTGATCATCTGAAACCCTCACATTCTTTTGCCTGCTCTTTGAATGACATTCAAACCTGTTTCTCCTGCCCCACCTCTTAATCCTGAATTTCATTTTGAATCCTAACATAAACAATGTTGCTATGGCTTTTTATGATTATCTTAAGAATTCCTCTCAAGTGAGACTCAAGGACCTTCTCAAGAAGGTGCTGTGATCTTGATTTCATTCCCTGTAGCTCAGCTTAGTTCATGTAACATGCCTTCATTTTTGCCTCTCTGAATCTCCAACTCTTCATTCTTTTTTTACAGTAGCAGCAGCAGCAGCACTGGCACCAGAACCAGAACCAGAACCAGCACCAGCACCAACAGCTTGCTGAAAATACAGCACATATGCTTACAAGAACTCAGAGATTGGATCATAGTATCCTGGTCCTTGGAGATCTTCACTCATTCCCAACTAAGCAGAGAAGAGATTACAAAATTCTTCTTGTCACCCTTAAAGCCTTCTTTGTTTATAGGAATTATTGACCTCTTAAACAACAGAACTCATTTTGTTATTGAGAGGGTTTCTGGCCTCCAACAAGGCAGATGAGGTGGTTCCAGTGGTGGAAAGCCTTTTATTTTGGCTCTCCACCATTGGTAGAGTTGATTAACTGTGAAGGAAGAGGGACCACAGTCAGGTGCTTGAGATTCTGCTAATATCCTTATTTGGAATTTCACAGGTAAAATATATCTATCAGCATTTGGTCAAGTATTGAGTTAAGGATATAAATAGTTTGAGTGCCAGTGGTGAAGAGGTGATTGTTAGGGACAGCTTTTGGTTTGGGTTGATCCACAAGCTAGGTGAGTGCAAATGGGGGAAGGGAGGGCATTCATTATCTCCAGGTGATTTCCTGGAAGCAGGCTCCTATGTGCCAGCAGAACACATCAGCTCTTAACAGGTACCACTACAATGGTATGCACAATTCCATTTTCATGTGGCTCCTCAAGAATGATACACATCTTTGCTCTCAGTCTATCCTCTTGGATTCTGGTTTCTTCATGTCATGCTTGGGAAATGAAAGAACAAAGATGTTTCTCTTCCCTTCCCTCCTTACTTTCTTAATCATCAATTTTCAGTCATTTTTCAATCATGTCCAATTCTTTGTAACCCCATTTGGGGTTTTCTTGGCAGAAATACTGGAGTGGTTTGCCATTTTCTTCTTCATTTCATTTTACAGATGGAGAAACTGAGGCAAGTGAGTGTCAAATGACTTGCCCAGGATCACACAGCTAATAGGTATGTGAGGCCAGATTTGTACTCAGGAAGATGAGCCTTCCTGATTCCAGGCCTGATACTTTATTTACTTCAACACCTAGCTGCCCTGGAATCAGCAATAATAACACAGAATCATAAAAATTTAGAGAAGGAACCTTAGAGATTTTAATCATATACTCTACCAGTAAAAAAAAAAATTATATATGCACTCCCACATGTTTATATTTATTTACAAATTATATATATACACATAACATGTTTCTACTACCATGGTAATTGTTATATCTATCTCTACATCCATGTGTTTTAAACATACAAAATAGAAATCTTCAGAAAGAATGATATAAAGATAAAATAAGATTTGTTTCTAGAGTCAATATTGAGCTAATATAGTTTACTGAGTAGGAGAGTATGATGGTCAGGCATACTCTAGCACAGGGGTAGGGCCTCTGGAATACCTGTGGCTTTCTAGGTCCTTGGGTACAGCCCTTTAGCTGAATCCAGACTTCACAGAACAAATCCCCTTAATAAAAGGATTTATTCTATTAAACTTGGACTCAGTCAAAAGACTTCACCCAAGGACCTAGAAGGCCACATGTGGCCTTAAGGCCAAAGGTTCCCCACCCCTGCTCTAGCAAACCACTTTGGCAGCTGTATGGAGGATGGATAAGAGAGAAGAGAAACTTCTGAGTGGTTAGTGAATAGGAGAGGAGAGATGAGAGAGATGTAATAGAAACAAGATTTGACAACCAACTGGATATGCATGGTGAGGAACGGTGAAATGAAGATGACAAGATGCTTGTGTTCTTGGGTGACCAGAAGGACAGTGGTGTTTTTGACAGTAGGGAAGTTTAGAAGATAGGTGGTTTGGGAGTGAGACCTGTAATCTTTTGTAACACATTTATGCCCCTTTATCTTGTCCCACCTAAAGCAAATGGAGGTAGACTCCTACTCACCTATCATTACCTCCAATTGCCATGTATCCTCTGAAGGGTAATTGCCACAGCCTTGAGTTTATCTTGAGGACAGGGATGCCTGGACTAGAATGGGAGGGCATACAGTTTTTCCAATGGTATATGCATGGCTGTTGCTGTAGATACCTGGGTATTGCCTAAGTTAGAACTGCCTCAGAAGAGGGTAGGGCTGTGGGGAGGTTGGGAGCTTGCAAAGCAAAAGGAAGGGGATATTGAGAAAGGTGGGTTAGTTGTCTTGGAGATGGCCCTCCTAATTGACTATCACAGGAAATGTGGGATGTGATCAATTTTTCCACACTCTGAATGGTGGAACTTTTGAGGATCAGGTCCCATCCACTGTAGCTCTGGCCCTCACTTTGGAGAACCACTGATTGATTCTATTCCTCTCATTTTACAGAGGAAAAAGTTGAGACTAGAAGTACTCACCAATGGTCACCAGGGGCAGAGCCAAGCCTGAAACCTAGGTACTCAGACTCTCAGACCAGTGTCCTTTCCACAGTTCCATTACACACGTCAATATCAGAGTTTGACCTTACTTGTAATTTTATTCTCTAGTATTTTTCTTCATTCAGAGTTGTTATTTAGCCAAGTGGAGAGCCAAGAACTGGTTATTCAATCTGTCTGTTTTCCACACAGGTCTATTATCCTTGTTCTATCTGCCAATACCTGTTTGGGGGCCATGTTTTTCAGTTTGTTAGTACAAGTGCAAAGGTGAAGAAAGAGTGGATGAAAAGTAACCGTCTGCTTTGTACTTCATAATAACTGACTTTTATTTAGCACTTTATATGTTTGTCTTATTTTAGCCTCACAATAATTTTGTGAGGTTCAGAAACTGCAAGTATCAATACTCTTATTTTAAAAGATAAGGATACTGAGGCTCAGAGAATGGGTATTTAAAAAAGGAATTAACTCGAGATCTTGCTTACTATTTCTGGAAAGAGCCATTAGTGAATAAGGTTGAAACTTTGGACTTATGTGACATTTTAGGGTTAATAATAGTTAACATTTATATAACACCTATTATGTTCCAGGCAGTATGCTTTATAATTATTATCTCATTTGAGTCCCATAATTCTGGAAGACAGATGCTATTATTCCCATTTTACAGATGAGAAAACTGAGACAAACAAAAGTTAGGTGACTTGCCCAGGTCACACAGCTAGTAATTGTCTTAGACTGGATTTGAACTCAGATTTTTCTAACTTCAGGGTCAGAGACTGGTCCAAATAGTTTGCTAGTCTAATTAAAAGTATATTCTTTCAGTTTCCCATTATCTCTTCACTGTGAGATAGCTGTACATTTTAAACTCCATATATTTATTCTGAGTTAAATCACGGCAGGAACTTAATAGTGGAAAAGTTTTAAAAACACATCACTAGAGAGTTCTGTAAGTTGCCCTGTTTCTGTTCTAATGCTCCCTAGAATTGCTGAGGAAATGTGTAGAACTCAGCTGCCTTGGCCCACTCCCAATCAAATGCTATTTAATTTTAAATGGGCCCTCACTGGGCCAGAGCCATTCTTTATTCATCCCTTGTTGATTCCCTATCTCACTCTCCACAAAGCGTTCCCAGACACATCCACTTTTTTCAAGCACCGACTCCCACTCCCTGCTCCTTCACTCTCAGCTGATGGCCTTGATTCCCACTGGGCTGAAAAGATTGAGGCTGTCAGGTGTGAGCTCCTCCATTTCCTCCCTTTGCATCTCAAAATCTTCCTCTCTACACCTACCCTCTCTTCCTTCTCTTTTGAATCAGAAAAAGGAATCCTTCCTCTTTGTGAAATTCTGTTTTTCTGTTGGTTCCCATCTAACTTTCTAAACATTTCATATTTCTTATCTCTTCCCTTCAAACACTCTCCATTCCAGGCAAACTGACCTACCAGCTACTCCCTGAAGTCTATATTCTGCTTCCTCTTCAAAGACACGCTCTCTTCACCTTTACCTCTTGAAATCCCCAGCTTCTTTCAAGGCAGAGTTCAGGTTCCACCCTAAGATAACCTTTTCCTATGTACACTTCTCCTTTTTTAGTGATCTCCATCTTCTCGGATTACGTTGCCTTTACTTACATGTTCAAATGTTGTATCTCCCAGTAGAATCAGATTCTTGAGGACAGATACCATTTGATCTTTGTATCTGCAGGGTCTTCCACATAGTAGATACTTATATTTATTAAATTCAATGAATTTGATCCTACAATTTCAATTTTCCAGGATTCTCTGATCAATTACTTGATTCTTCCCCAGCATTTTATTTCTCAGTCTCATTCTCTTTTTTTCTTTTTCTTGTTTTCTTTCTTCTTAGCCCATAACTAGGCAAAGATCTGGGCCGTATTCAGAGAACCTTCATGGTACGGATCTGTGACTTCTGGCTCCTGACTTTTTATGCCCTTTGCTTATCTGTCAAACTTTTCATATAAGTGGTCTATATCTTTTGCCTCTATTTTCTTATCGCCCACTTTCTCATTGCCTTGTAATCGTCCTTCTGCCTCACTCCCCACCATATGGAAACTCTACCCACAATTCCATCAATGACTCCTTAACTATCAAATATAATTGTCTTTTCTCATTCTTTCTTCTTGTCCTCTGTGGAACATATGCCACTTGTGACTACATAGTGTATTCAAAGAGCTTAATTTTATCTTTGAAGACAAACATTTGTTTAATTCTCAATCGTAAAAGACATTATTTTTCATCACAGAAAACAAAACCAAGAAAAATTGAGGAAACAGGTCCAGAAAGGTTAAATGTTTTACCAAAGGTCAACCAGTGAGTTCATGGAAGAGTTCAGGCTTGAACCCAGGTCTCTTGATACTCAATCTAATGTTCTCTTCACTATACCATGTTGATTCAATAACATTATAGATTATGTACTATGGGAACCCTAAAAATGCACAGTAACAAATTTAGTAAATTAGGCTCAACTGTCTTTAATAATAATTTAAAATTTAATAATAATTTAAACTTGTTTAAAATGCTATCTTTTGTGTTCATTCTAGTATATGAACAAGAAGCATTTAAAAATGACCTGTGAGTCAGGGAACAAATATCAAAATAAAAGTCTTTGCTTCAAGGGGCTTAACCTTTTGCTGGGTTGTGCGAAATAACAACAAATGCCAAAATACGTGCCGGATGATTTGGGGGAATAGGAAGGGATAGCACTAAGAACTGAGGAGATGAAGAAAGGCCTCCCATAGCAAGAGGCACTAGAATTGAGCCTTGCAAGGAGCTAAGGATCCCAACTGATACAAGTTAAGAGGGAGAACATGTGAACAGGGGGGAGCTAGCAAAGGAATGGAGGCAACAAATGGCAAATAGACCTATTTAGATGCAGCATAGGGTATATACTGAGGAGTGGGGAGAGAGGAGACGTGAGTCAATCTATAAACATAGATTGGAGCCAGATTTTAAAAGACTTTAAATGTGGAATAAATGCATTTGTATTTATCCTAGAAGCAATAGTAAGCCACTGGGAGAGAGTGACGATGATGATGAAATGACAAGATTTTATATGGAGCATTAAGGATTGCAAAGTGATTTATAACTATCACATTTTAAGGGCAGCTAGGTAGTGCAGTTGATTGAGTACTGGACTTGGAATCAGGAAGACTCATCTTCCTGAGTTCAAATGTGGCCTCATGTACTTACTAGTTGTGTGACCCTAGGCAAATCACCTGCTTGCCTCAGTTTGTCTCCTGTAAAATTGAGTTGGAAAAGGAAATGGCAAACCACTTCAGTATCTTTGTCAAGATGACCCCCAAAATGGGGCTATGGAGACTTGGAAATGACTGAAAATCTCAATTTATCTTCTTGCAACAAACCTGGGGGGGTAGATACTATTATTATCCGTATTTTATAGATGAGGAAGCTGAAGTAAACACAGGTTAAGTGACTTGCCTAGGGTACACACAGCTACTAAGTATCTGAGCTCAAATCCGAACTCAGGTCTTTCTGACTCCAGGACAAGTGCTCTATTCACTTCACATTATGGCCTGGTCTGTTTTTAAGGATAATCAGTTTGACAGCTGTGTGAAGGGTAGGCTAAAGAGAAGGAGAGACTAGGGCCAGGGGGACAAGTTAGGAGGCCATTGCAACAGACTAAGGAAATAACTGTGTGAGAAGAGAGAAGGGAATGGAAGTGAATGACAAATATAAAAACTTTCATACATAATTAGCTCACTTTTATATAGAGCATTCACATTTGCAAAACGGGTGCAAATAGGTGGTGCAGTAGATACAGTACTTGATGTGGAGTCAGAAAAACTCATCTTTATGAGTTCAAATCTGGCCTCAGACACTTTCTAACTATGCAACTCTGGGTAAAATACTTAACCTTGTTTGCTTCAGTTTCCTCATCTGTAAAATGAGCTGGAGGAGGAAATGGCAAACCACTCCAATATCTGTGCCAAGAAAACCCCAAAAGGGTTCATGAAGAGTTGGGCATGACTGAAAATGACAACAACAACAAATTGGCAAAATATTTCCCTCAAAATATCTTTCTACTAAAGAGGTGTTATAAGTATTGTTATGTTTATTTTACAAATGAGGAAACAGATTCTGAGAAGGCAAGGTGAGGGTTTTTTGGGTTTTGGGGGGGGAATTTTTTTTTTTTTTTTTTAGTGATACTACAGTATAGTTAAAAGAGCATCTGAGGAAGGATTTGAATCATGATTTACTTAGGGTCAAGTCAAAAATGCTACTTACTATGCTGTCTTGTCACTTGAAGCATTTTGTATTTGGAAGCAGTAAAATGTTATCAGAAAGACCATTGGGTTTTGATTAAGATGATCTGGGTTCTAATGAATTTCTGTGCCATTTACTCCCTGGGTGATCTTAGACAAGTCACAATTTCTCTGTGCCTCAGTTTCTTTATATGTAACCAACCTGGGGAGTGTTTGGAATAATGCTATTTATGCAAAAATGGCTCAAGCCCTACTCCAGCGCACGTTCTCTATTCAGAGACCATACAAAAGTTACAAGACAAATAGCAAAGTGTATAGTGATCACAAAGCGTCAGCGACCTCTGGTCACTTGTACGGCCAGATATAGATTCTCTTGCTTGTCGTTTAAAGACTGTTACAATGTTCCTTTAGCCTATTTTTTCTATACGGTGTTTTCCTTAATGAACTCTGTACTCCAGGCAAACTGATCACCCATGGTCCCTCACACACAACATTCCATCTCTTGTCTTTGGGACCCTGTGCAGGCCCAAATGCACCTTCTTTCATCTCAGCTGCTTAGAATCTTAAGCTTCCTTCATAACTCCAAGGCCACATCCTAGATGAGGCCTTCCCTAATCTCTCCCTGGTGTTACTGTACCACCATTGGAAACTACTTCATTTTGTATATATTTGTCTGTATTTATATTTATATATACATATATATATATGTACATATATAAGTACATATTTGTATGTATATATTTACATATATTTTACATATTACATACGATTGTATTATATATAATATTACATTATGTTATAATATATACTTATGTACATATATAAATATATACAAATATATTTTTATATATAATATGATACTATATATATTTATATATAAATATGTTGTTTCCCCTGATAAAAGTTAAGCTTTCTGAGGGCAAAGAAAGTTTCAGTTTTTGTCTTTGTATCCTTAGAGCCTAGCACAATAACTGACAAACAGTAGGTGCTTAATAAATGCTTGTTAAATAGTTAATTGCACAAGATAGCTTAAAAATGGACAACGAAGTCATTTCAGCACACACCCCTCAACCACACACACACACGTACACACACACACACACACATACACACACACACATATATATATACACACTGGGTACAATTTTCTACAAGTTCCCATTCTAAAAGGTTCAACTCCCAGGAAAGTTCATATGATGAATGTTAAAAACTTAACATTTTGGGCCGTCATTAAAAATCTGCCTTTTTTTTTTTTTGTCTTGGGTGCAGAGATTCTCCCTGGCTGCCAGGCCCCTTCTGCTGAATATCTGGTCACTGGATCCAGGTGGGCCAGGAGGGGAAGTGAGGTTGGTGACCTTGCAGTTGCCCTCCCTCACTCAAAACAAAGTCAAGTGTAAGTCATATTATCATTTATCTGATGTCATTTTTCTTCAAAATAAAGGCTGAATCAAGCCGAGGCCAGAAAAAGGAGTCAGTGTCACTCAAATTTAATGGATGTCCCACTGCCGTGTGAGTAAACATACGCCAATAACCAAACATGTTTCCAAGTAGAGATGGGAAGGGGAAAAGAGATGTATCCGAATCAGTTCAATATTCTTGTTGAATTTCCTTTCCATGTTATTGCTGAATAAACTTCTTTTTGGTTAAATGGTGATCTATGGATGTCTCATTTCATTCCAGTCCCCAGCCTGAATCATCAAACCAGGCCTGATATAAACCTGACCCAGCACATGTGGGATTCTGAAATAGTCGAACTTCCCTTCCTCACCATAACCTTTATAGGCAATAAGGTCAGACTGAAATCAGTCAAAATGGTCAATGAGATTGAATGGAACATGTAGTTCAAAGTCTTTCTCTTATATATAAAATGATGGGGTGTATGAGAACTAAATGATCTGCCAACTCCCTTCAAGTTCTAAATTCAGTGGTTACCTGATGCTCTATAATCTTCCCAAGTGCTAGATGTACCCAGCCAGAGGTATTTCCGTATGGAGTCCACCTAAAGTCTTGTTTTCTCCTTTCTAAATACTACAAGTATTTAGAAAGTACTAAAGTATTTGTCTAGTGTTTGCAGGGAATAGACCTTTTGGCAGCTCTGTCACTTGCCTTTACTGTTGAGGGCTTTACTGTACCTTTACTACAAAGAACTCTTCCATCTCTTATGAGCAATAATCCATTCCCACTGCTTCCCAGAAGCCATTAGTTGATTTCTTTAGTATGAAGTTATGATTTTCATTTTCAAAACACTAAGTTTAATACATGCAATCTCTCCCAAATCCTCATTAGGTGACTATTTTTGTTAGATTGTGGAAAAGAATCCCATACTGGTAATCTAAAGGCCTTTGTCTTCCATCATCTAACCGTGTGACCTTAGACCTCACTTCATTTCTCTTACATATTACAGAAGAGGAAATGGAGGGAGAGAATTAAAGTAACTTATCCAAGATTGCATAGGAAGTAGTAGAGCTGAGATCGAACACATCCCTATGCTTGTAATACATAGCTTTCCTCACTAAACTATACTGTACTTTCTTTTGTTGAAACCATGGCTCCAAAGGCTCCCTTCACATCTATGAAATGGTGGGGGCTACTGTATTATTGGGTTTTTTTTTATATGTTTGCTTGTAACTTGAAAAACTACCTCCCTCTCCAGAATCCTCATCTATAAATACCAATGTTTCTCAAACATTTTACCTTAGTGAAATCTTTCATGCCATATAAATATGATTTATTGTTGTATAATGTTTTTAAAAAAATAATAAAACATCTGACAAACTTCCTTTATCCATTCTAAGTTACATCAATTCCTTTTACCATTGACATAGGAATGTGAGGGATTTTGTTTGGATTAGGACATCTTGGTGTGAAAATTTTTTCTACCAAGTCAGATTGCAACTCATTTATGACTTAGTAAATAAGTCTATTACATAGCTAGTAACTGTTGGAAGAATGCTTTGAAGCTGTCATCCTAATTCTAAGCCTAACACTCTATCCATTATACCATTATGTATTTCTAGAAATAACACCTTTAAGACCTAATACTATGGAAGGTGATACATGCAACAAGAATAGCCTAAGATGAAAGTGGAGAATTCTGGAGACAATATGATGGTGTAGAATGTGTACTAGGTTTAAAATCAGACAACTTGAATTTGAATCTTAGGCTTGAAATGTCAAACTGAGGATTTTATATAGGGTTACTGGAGGTAACAGGGAACCACTGCTTCCCTTCCGAGTTGGGGAGTGGTCAGATCTACTCTTTAGAAATATCACTTTGGCAGCTGAGTGGAGGACAGTCTGTAGTGGGAAAAAGATTTCAGGCAGAGAGACCAGTAAGGCTATTGCAATAGTCTAGGTGAGAGATAATAAAAGGTCTGAACTAGGTTTGTGGCTATGTGATTGGAGAGAAGACATACACAAAAGATACTGAGAAGGTAGGAAAGTCAAGATTTGACAATAGATACATGAACAATTGGTTATGTTGGGTGATGGAGAGCCAGATGTTTAAAGGATGACATTGAGATTGAGAATATGGATGACTGGGAGGATGGTGATGCTCTCAACAAGAATAGAGAAGTTCAAAAGAGAAGGAGGTGTAGAAAATAATCAGCTCTGTTTTAGACAAGTTGAGTTTGAGATGTCTATAGTGGAGCCAGTTTGGAAAGACTAGAAGGTAGCTGGTGATGCATGTTTGCAGCTCAGGATACAGAAGGGGACTGGAAACATGTGAAACTACACAAAGATAATTGATCTACATTGAGGTAATTGAACCTATGGAGGCAGATGAGATCACCAAGGGAGATATTATAGAGTGAAAAGAGAAGAGGGCAAAGGACAGAAACTTGAGGAATATCCATCCTTAGGGGGTATGACATGGATTAAAGAGCAAGCAATAGAGACAGAGAAAGATTGCTTGGAAAGAAAGAGGAGAACTAGGAGGAAACAATGTTATATAAACCTAGAGAGCAGAGTAGTCAGAAGGAGAATGTGATTAATAGCGTCAAAGGCAGCAGAGAGGTAAAGAGTGATGTGTGTTCGTCCTTCGTTGCCAAAGAAGACCATGCCATCAGAGAAATAATGACATGACTTGCACTTGATCTTGTTTTGAGTAAGGGAGGGCTATGCAGGTCACCAACCTCACTTCTCCTCCAGAGCTGTCTGAATCCAGTGACCAGATATTTATCAGGATGACTGAAGATGACCCAGGATGAGGCAATTAGGGTTAAGTGACTTGCCCAAGATCACACAGCTAGTAAGTGTCAAGTGTCAGAGATGAGATTTGAACTCAGGTCCTCCTGACTCCTGCACTGGTGCTCTATCCACTGTACCACCTAGCTGCCCCCAAAGAGTGATGAGATTTGGCCAGAAAGTATACATTGGTATCTTTGGAGAGAACTACTTTTTTCCCATTAAAAAGCCCCAGGAAACTGAAGTTTAGAGAGGCTGACTTGCTCCATCACAAGTAAGTATCAGAAGTGACATCTGAACCCAGTTTTACTGACTACAAGCCATTGTGAAAAGCCTCCTCCTTTGTGAAGGCCTCCCAGATTATTCCAGTCCACAGCAATGCCTCTTTTCCCAGGATTCATTCGGTACTAATTGCTAGAAGCTCAGAATCTCTCAGCTGATTATGTAGCTTTTTAAATTCTTTAATTATTCAGTAAGGTAGCCTTATCTCTCCCATGATACATCAATCTCTTGAGAAAGACTGTGTCTGAACCTGCTTTTGGGTGCTTCTCATTTCTCGGCACAAAGTTATTTTCCGTAGGTATTTAATAAAGTCTTCATCATTCTAATGAAATAATGTTTCAGTATAACTAGAAATCAAGTCAATGTTCTGGACGCTGTGGAAGTGAGGCACAGCACCCAAAGCCATACCTCACAGCCCTCCCTCCTGCCCCCCATACATACAACTCATTGGAATTATGGGAATATATTTCAGTTTGGTCAGTGATTGACTTTCAAATGTTTGGGTTTCCTTTTAATGTTTATCTGAGAAGAATAGATTGTACTATATATCTATACCTACAACATCGTGTTCTAGCTATCATCTATCTATCTATCTATCTATCTATCTATCTATCTATCTATCTATCTATCTATCTATCTATCTGTCTGTCTGTCTGTCTGTCTGTCTGTCTGTCTGTCTGTCTGTCTATCTGTCTAATCCAAAAAAGGAGGAGGAAAAAAGTTGTAGTTTATAGCCATTTGACCCAGAACAAAGGAACTAGAGTTCAGGTAGAAAGGGATCCTTCGTAAAGAAGCCGATAGAATTAGCTCTGCCTTGAACTGGTTTGGGAAGGAAGTATGAATTAGAAGTGAGACTTGGAAGACACCAAGTGAAATGAATTCACTTAAACCCATCTTTGCAGGCAATGGTCATAATTGTCTGGGCCCTTCTCAGCCTAAGAGAGGGCCTTCCTCTAGACCTCATGTAATTTCATGGCTACTGATGGAGTACGTTCTTGTTGCATGCCCAGAGCATCTCCTTTTCCTGTCCTACATCTTACTGACGACATCTTTTTTTATGCTTCTTGTTCCCCCCTGTAACTTCTTTCATTAGATAAGCATACAGAAGTGGAAAGTCTACTCTATGTACACCTGTTTCTTCTCAGTGGCTAACATCAGAGACATTCCAAGGACTCTCAGGTTCTGGGCCACCTATTGATAACAGACCCAGGTGTTTCCCCCTTCCCTTCCCTCTAACAGTGTGCTTTCAGTTTCCTCTGGTTAAAAAAATTCTATATAAGGTGAAGGGAAAGGCTACCCTACTGGGTACCAATTAACACCTCAGTAGGATGCCCTTTGAACTTTCAGTAACAATCTTCATGTCCTTCCCTCTTATATTGCATTACTTCTAGCCTTGTGTAAATGCCTGAGTATTCACCAAGTAATGAAAATGGGTTTTATATATGTACATGTGTATAAATATAAATGTATAAAACTCATTTTCATCATATGTAAACATATGTACATATAAAACCCCATGATGAATCATAGATACATATATTGTCACTAAATGTTTATTAAACACCTATTATGTGCCAGGCACTATGGTCAGTTCTGGGGATATGCAAGAAGGCAAAACACAGTGTATGCCCTTGGGAAGCTCACAATCTCATGGGGAGACAACAAAAAACAACTATACGCAGGATAAATAGGAAATAACAGAGAGCTCACTCTCTTTTAATCACAACCACCTTCAAGACTCAAGAGGGAAATCAGTTAAAATGATAGTAATTAAATATTAAATAAAGTTAAGCAATTAAATTAAAAAACATACACATGTTGCACATATACTCATATATCTTCCTAGCTAGTATTCGTAAACTCGCCTCTTGCCTTTACACTTCTAATATAGTTCTACCTGCTTTTTTGTTCAGAGGTTCTAGAGGTAGAAGAAACCAATCTATTTGCACCCTCTCATTTTTCAGATGAGGAAACTGAGACCTAGGGAAGTTAAGAGACTTATCTAAGACTTACATGCTGCATAAGCAACAATCTCACTCTCAAAGGTGAGATTTAAAGTCCAGTTTCTGTATTTAAGCCAAGATAACATATGAACTTCAGTAAATCCCTGAAGTTCACACAAGACTATGCAAGGAAGAAGAAATCCAATGAGGAATTATAACAAATCACTTTGCCCACTCTACAACTGTACAAGAGATCAAGCAAAAGCCTGAAGGCAATTGCAAAGAATAGTGCCAGAGCACAGTAACTTCATAGCATGACCAGAGGCTGCTACAGACATCTCTGGCTTGCAAGGCTCTGTGTCCAGAGGCAGGAAGAGGAGAAGGTTACCTCAAGAAAGGCCCCAGTGTATTTAGTACAGGGACCTTGGGAATGCTGAGGTGTGGTAGTAAGTGCACATATTGGGGCTACCCAAGTCCAGGGACTCTAAAGTCCCTAGCATAGTGTTTTGAGACCCCAGATAAGTGCCTGTTGGTCCGGTGCTCTAAACTTCAAAGATCCAAAGGCTCCTACCCCTGGAAGGTAGAGTTCAATGAAAGAACCCAGAGGACCCAGAGTGGAACCAAGCAGAGTCAGCCATATCACTCAAAAACACAGCAAGGGGTAGAGTATGGCCCTGACCCAAAGCCTCAGTTCTCCAACTAAAGTTGGAGAGATGAGGAAATCAAAGAAAACAGTATAAAATGTTATTGCAAATTGAAAGATACTTCAAAAAGGGGGGAAAAGAATATCTTTTTAACAACTGCAAGCAGGGTGTTAAAGTGGAAAAGTAGCTTTTCACAAGTACTACATTATGAAATGAGAGATTAAAAATGAAGTAATTTTTTAAAGGAAAGAATTAGTTGGAGAATAGATTCAAAGGGAATGTGATAAACTTACCCAAGTAATGAACTCCCTAAAAATTAGATTAGATCAAACAGAAATAAATGGCTCCATGAGACAGAAGGAAATATTAGAACAAAATTAAAGGAGGAAAAATAGAAGGAAATGTAAGATGTCTGAGATAAAAACTTACCTGGAAAATAGGTTGAGAAGAATTTAAAAATTATTGAACTCATTGAAAATCATGATTTATAAAAAACTTGGATATTTTATTTCAAGAAATCATAAATGAAAACAGACTTGATCTTTTAAAACAAAAAAGGTAAAGATAGAGTGAATTCACCACTCACTTCCTGGAAGAATTTTCCCCCTCCCCCCAAAAAAGTCCTAGGACTATCATAGTAAAAAATCTCCTATATCAAAGAATTATATATACTGAAAGGAGCAGTTCAAGTACCAAGTGACCAGAGTCCAGAATCACATAAAACTTGGCAACTTCTACCAAAAACAAGAGTTCTTCAAATACACTCTTTCAAAAGATAAAGACTTACAAATATCAATAAATTATCCTATAAGCGGAAAAATGGATATTTAATGGAATAGAGGATTTTTCAAACATATTAGTTGAAAAGACCAAATTCAGTAGGAACTTTGAAATCCAAACATAAGAGCTCAGAGAAAACTAGAAAAAAACTGACAATGTCTTCAGCATGGGGTGCTATTGGCAAAAGAAACTTATTCTATCAGTAAGGGTCAGCATCTGTTCTGGATTTAGAGCCTTAGAGTTGCCTGGAAACACCACATGGTTGAGGATTTTCCCAGAGTCACAGAGAAAGTGTGTGGAAGGTGGGACTTAACCACAGGTCTTCCCAGTTTCAAGTTCAGCTCTCTCTTGAGTGCTTGGCACAATTGCTGGCACACAAAACTGACTGAATAAAAAAAATGGAGGAAGGAAAAGGAAGGAAGGAAGGAAAAGAAAAAGATGGAAGGAAAAAAGGTAAATGATGGCTACACATCCACCAGTTACCCTACTGTGTAAAAATGTCCCTGAATAGAATAGACTCTTCACAAAGGTCAAAACACAGAACTTGAAACAAAAAAATGTAATTCAAGAGTTATAAGCAAAACAGCTTTGGAAATATACATGTAAGGAAGAAAGAATATTGACAAGAAAAGTGCTATCCCTAGAGAAGTCATAGCAAAGGAAAAGTGGGATAAAACACATTTTAATAAAAATTGGTTCAAAAGCATTTCTCAAATCACAAAGAACTCTAACTTTTTTTGGCAAAAACATATTGACTTAATTGAAGAATAGTTAAACAAATTTTAATACATGAATGTAATGAAATGTTACTTCACTATAAGAAAGAATGAGTATGATGACTACAGGAAAGCTTGGAAGACAGAGCAGAGAAAGCAGAACAAAGAAAACAATAGACACAGTGACCTCAACAGCGAAAATGGAAAGAACCACAAAGCAATCAAAACTGAATGCTGCAAAAATTGACCGAGCTTGGTCTCAAAGAAAAATATACATATACGATATCACACACATATGTGCATATATATGAAATGCATATACACATGTGTGTTCATGTGTACCTTTTTAGAGGAGGGGGACTCGGTGTAAAACACTACACAACAATGTCAGACTTTTTAAGATATATTGGTTAGTTTGCTGAACTCTTTTTTAAGGTTTTTTTTTTTTTTGTCCTTTAAAATCTTTATTATAATGGACAACTTTTGGAGAGAAAGAAAGGGAAAGGGATAGATTGGGAAATACAGGTGATATAAAGACAAAAGATATCAACCAAATTTTTTAATAATAAAAACCAGGTTCTTGGACACCAGAGCTAGTGCTTCAAAAAAAATAACCATAAAACACTACTTTGAGACTTTGTGGCTAACCCATTCAATTAGTCCTTCATGTCATTACCAAAAGAATCTTCCCAGTGATCTGATCATAACATCCTTCTCTTCTAAACACTGCAATGATTCTTCATTGCCTAAAAAATAAAGTACAAAGTTCTTATTGTCACATTCAAAAGACTCTTTGACTGGTTCCAGCCCATTTCTGCAACTTGATTTCACAACCGGTATTCCCCTTCCTGCGAACAATGGTCCAATCAAGTGGAGCTACTAAGTCGTTGTCCCTTGTTTCTGCTTACCTTCTGGTCTCCCTGCCTTTCTTTACATTCCGTGTCTCCTATGACTAAGAGGGATTCTCTGTTCCTCTTCCCATAATCTCAGTTTGTTGGAATGAATTTCTGCAAGGAACAGTTGTTATTTCGCCCAAGAAGACTTCTCTGATTGTCTTAGATGGAAAAGTGTTCCTTCCTTCCTCTTTTTATAGCACCTATTCTAGATCCTTCCTTTGCATTTACATTTTACTTCATATTTTTAGGTACAAATCTTAGCCCTCCTTTTTGACTGTAAACTCCTTATGTCTTCGATCGTATTTGCATTCTCAATGTCTTATACAGAAGAAGTACTTGATAAATTTTTGTATAATTGAATTGTGGGTATTTTTTTCCCCAAATTTAAGAGTTACCACATTCACTTATCAAATCCCATATAAGACTTAGGGAAACATATGTCGCTTGGGTGCTATAAGGATGATAGTAATGTCTTCATGGCTTCTGACTCATGAACATATGGTGCCCTTAAGCATCATGTTTGTTTACTGTACCTTGATAGATTAGTCAACCCCAGTTGCAGAATATGCCTGTATGCCACCTGGCTCTTTACTACTTAGAGTTGGGATTTAAAGGTCAGCTGAACATAACATAATAGCAAGGGGAGGAGCATGGTTATTGATAGAGAATATTTCAAGTTGAAAGCAAATTGTCTGGAGACCATAGGCATGTCATTTTCCCCCTCCTCCTCTCATATATGATTAGATGAAGATTTCTCATTTTTCAGTGTAGCCAGTATCACAGGAGAATTCAACCTAGGATTTGTACCTTATAACTCAGGAGAAAGGAGAATTCAACCTAGGATTCATACCTTATAATTCAGGATGAAGTATGGAAAATATTTGAGGGCTCAAATTCTCCTGATTGGCATTCTTTACTACACAAGGTGAAGGTTAGTATGTTGTATTCATCCTCCATGCCAAGAAACCTTGACTTAAGGGGTATAGAAATGTGATATAGATGGGCAAACAAAAGAATATGTGTGTTGCAGTTCAGTCATTTTCTTGGCAAAGATACTGGAGTGGTTTGCTATTTCCTTCCTCAGTTCATTTTACAGATGAGGAAACTGAGAGAAACAGCGTTAAGTGACTTGTCTGAGGTCACACAGGAAGTGCCTAAGGCCAGATTTGAACTCAGGAAGATGTGCCTTCTTGATTCCAACTCCAGTGATCTATTCACTGGGCCACCTAACTGCCCCGTTTTTGTGTACTAATAAATATGCACAAGTCAGATATACCTGCACTAGAACTTGGCCGATTTACCTATTTCTTTCTCCACTACAGGGGTCCTCTGCTCTGGACCTAGGCATATAGTCTAATACCAGAGGTCAAACTCAAATAGGAGGACACTAAATTGTATATAAACATCCTATAGATACATATTGACTTAGAAAACCACATGTTAACATTATCTACATGTTATTGTATTTTTATTTATTTTGTTAAATATTTTCCAATTACATTTTAATCTGGTTCTGGTCTAATTCAGTGCTGTTATAGCTGAAAGGATTAAAATAATAGATAATGTTTATGTTTCAAGTCTCAAAGTTTCACTTTTTTTTTAATACTCTTTACTACCCAAGATCACTAGATAAAGATGAATACCTTCTATTTATCCTCTGCCAAGAAGTCTTGATCTTTTATCTATACTACATTTGATTCTGGAGGAAACTAGCCTCTAACGATCTAAATTCAGCCTCAGATACTTGCTAGGTGTGTGACTCTAGGCAAGTCACTTAACTTCTGCTTGCCTCAGTTTAATTATTTGTAAAATGAGGATAATAATAGGACTACCTCCCAGGGTTGTCATGAGCATTCAACAAGATAATAATTGTAAAGAGCTTAGCAAATTTTCTGGCATATAATAAGCTAATAAGTGCTATATAAATCTTAGCTATTATTATTATTTTTATTATTACTATTATTATAAATGATGCTTGGCTCTTTTTTCATACTCTTCAATTCATTAAATTCCTAATCTCTTGACCCTGCTGAGTCAGGTGATAAAGATGTGATCACATATGGGCTACCATAGCCAAATCAATAAGGGCTGGAAATGCTTCATTTGTTTTTGTCCCCTTATACTCAAACGGATATTTTCAGGTTTAAGGAACTGACTGTTCCAAAGATCAAACCCATTGATTTTTTTGAAAGGGTAACTATATGCAGATGGTTACAGTAAACATGACAGTCCTAAGCTAGAATCTTTATACTTCACCTAGAAAAAACACCTGCTCTTACAGAGAATAAATAAGATTTAGAAATGAAGACTGAAGAAATGGTTTCTTGAGGTTGGTTATTATATCACCCTAGGGTTGACTGGCTACAGGTATTTCCTAGGAAAGTGCACCATTTTGGGGATGGGGGAGAGACACATAAGGGGCATGTCATCAGGGGAAACTAAGCCCAGCCTGCTTCCTTGTAGCTAGATATCTCTCTGCTTATGACCTCCACTTCTGATTTTGACCTGAACCCATCACCCTGGTCTTTAATATTACAGAGTTAAACAAGGGCTTCTGGTCACTTTAGAAGGAGAGCAGGTGAGGTGTAAAAGCATGGTGTAACAGATGACAGTGCTGTACATCAGGATGGAAAGAGCAAGGGTTTGAATCCTGCCTCAGACAATTAATAGCTGCGAGAGCATGAGCAAATTATTTAAATTCTCTGAGCCTCCATTTCCTCATATGTAAAATGGGAATAGTGATAGCTACGTCACAGGATAAAGCTCTTTGCAAACTTCAGGGAATGATAGAATTGCATAGGCTCTGTCTCTTCATTTTCTATAAGTTCAATTTAAAATAGATTTAATCAAAAGTGAAAAATAGGGAAATTATGGTATGCGGAAACAACAGTATTCAGTACTGTTTTAGAGCATTTAAAATACCTAGACAATATAAAATACCTGCGTATTTACCTGTGTAAAGAGATACAGGAACATAAACATAAAATACTTTTTATACGAATAAACTCAGATCTAAATAACTGAATTTATTGTTCTTGAGTAGGTAAGGCCAATATATTTTTTTAAATGACAATTTAACCTAACTAATCTACTTATTTAAAGTCATCCCAATTAAGTTACTAAAATTATTTTTAATGAGTTAGAAAAAGTAATAACAAAGTTCGTTTGGAAGAACAAAAAGTCAGGAACTTCAAAGAAACCAGGGGAAAAAGATGTAAAGGAAGTAGATTCTGCAGTATCAGACCTTGAACTAAATTATAAAGTGAGAGCATTGTTAAAGCGTAAAAAGGATAATTTTGATTATTTTAAATTAAAATTTTCTTGCATAAATAAAGCCTATGTAGCCGAGAATAGAAGAAATGCAAAAAATATGAAGAAAAACCTTCCATAGATAATCTCTCAGAGAGAACGTGATTGGGTTGGAATATTGTTGTGGTGTAGGAAATGAGCTGGTTGATTTAGAAAAGCATGGAAAGACTTGGACTTGTGAAGGACAGCACTATTCACCTTCAGAGAACCAGATCCAGGAGGAAATAAGCACAGTATGGTATTCCATGTATGTGTATGAGTGTGTATGTGTATATATGTGTGTGTTAATAGATATCTATGTATTTATGCATACACACACACATATCCAAGCTGCTCAATTGTAGCCTTCTTTAGGGTGGTGGGGGGAGGACAGGGAAACAATGAAGTAAAAAGTGCACAGCAGAGAACAAAAGAAAACCCACAAGGAAGCAAAGAAAAGCTGGACAGCTCTGGAAACAATGTGCAATATTTATTATATAAGTTTTCTTGAAATGGAAATGTATTGTTTTATACTGAATTCTTTCTTGTGGTCTGCTGCATACATGTCAGTGTTGTTTTTTTTTTTCCTTTTCTCATTTTGTATTTAAGTTTAAAAATTTTTTTAAATTTACAAATAAAAATTTAAAAAAAATTTGTATGTTTAACTAGGTCAGAGGCTTGGGGTTATGTTCATGGAAGAAGGAGGTGAGCAAGGGAATGGCTTGGATTGGCAGCGTTTTATAAAGGATTTCCCCTCCCTTTGGAATAGGCTCTTCAAGGTCCAGTATGATTTCCCTAAGAGAACTGTGCAAGTAATTAAAGCTGATTTAATGAATGGCCAGTTACAAGGGAGAGGGCTGATGTCCTACTCTTGTTCACTCATTCCCCCCTGGAATCAGCCCCTGAATTCTAAAAGTGAGTTCATCCTCATTTTCCTTGAGTTGCATGGCTCTGAGGGCTGAAGTTTAGGTCTGTTTTTCTGTTGTAAAATTCTGTGAAAGTCTTTGCAGGCAGAGGTTCTGGGGGGGAGGGTCTGTTACTGGGCAGCAAGCAATAGGGGACAGTCTGGAGGTTCACTTAGCAGCTATTGTGGATGGACTTTAATTTAGCCCCATATAAGGAAACTAACCTACCTTCCCTTTTTCTCTTACCTTTCCCAGTGAGACCTACCTTCACAAGAGGTGCTTCTCTTCCACCAATGCTGCAGTGACTGTTTTCTCTATAATTCAACTCAAGGTGGAATTGGTACTAAAGATATTCTTCATGATGGAAAGAACAGTGAACCTGAAGTCAAAAAGGCCAGATTCTTCACTCAAGACCATGGAAAAGTCAAGGCAGATCTCTAAGCATCAGTTTTCTCATCTGCAAAATAGGGATAAGAACTTTTCTGCTACATTCCTTGAAGGGATGTTGTGATAAAAGCACTCTGAGAACCTCAAAGCACTATGGGAATGTAATCTATAGATAATGGGGCAAGGATAGGGATTAATTCCATTATTTTATTGGTACAGAGAATTTCTGAGGGAGAAAACTCTAACAAAGCCCTTCAATTTAGATCCTCAAGTGTGCGGCATTTGAGGACCTAGAGGGCCATATGTGGCCTCCAGACCACAGGTAACCCATGCCTGTCTATAGTCTGGTCACACACCCAGTGTAGGATAATGGCAGGTTTGGCACTCAGGTTTTCCTGACTGAGGTCAGATTTCTATTCCCTCCACCATGCTGCCTTTTATTAACAATAATGAGAAGAATAAACTCTACAGTTAGTTCTTAGTGTCATGGAATGTTAGAACTGGAAGAGAGTTTAGAGATATAATGATAGTCAATAATGATAATTAAAGGTCACATTCATAGGGTTTACAGATTGCTTTCCTCCCAACAATCTGATGGGCAGGCAGTGAAAATTTCATCTTCTTTTCCCAGAAAAGGAAACAAAAAATCATAGAAGTTGAATGACTTTCCTATTTTACATGAGTAAATAGAAATGATGGTGGAAACCAAGTCTTCTGATTCTGAATCCAGTGTTCTTTCCACTACATTTTGCCTACAAGGTCAGTTAAATAAAATTCATTGTTATGAAGTGCCTACTGACTACAGGGCATTGGGAAAACAAAGACAAATTGAAATAGTCGTTGCCCTCAAGGAACTTACTTCCTTAATTTCCAAGTGAGGAAACCAGCTCAGTTTTAGAATGGTTACCTTCCCCTACTTTAGCACTTTCGTAGGAGATAGATGGGAGGAGTTAAGGGAGGCATCAATGAGCCCCTTTGGGAATTGAAGGACTCCCCTTGAGGAGGTAGTATGTTGTTATAGCAAAAAGAGAACTCAGTGGGAGTCCTAAGATCTGAGTTCTAATTCTACGAAGTCTGTTGCAAACCAGCTGTGGAACAATGATCAAGTCATCTTACCTCTAGCTGAACTTCAATTTCCCCATCTTTGAACTGAGATTGATAATATCTGTCATACTTGCCCCAAGGGATTGCTAAGAATCAACTGAGATACCAGATCTAACAGCCTGGCTCTGTAATGATAAAACCTAGATTCAAAGACAAACTCTTAACTACTACCTATATGACCCTGAGCAATTTTCTTAGCTTTCCCTAAGTCTCAGTTTCCTTTTCTGTAAAAGAAGGAGGCTAGACAATATGACTTTGGAAAGGACCTCCCAATTCTAGTTCTATAATTCTATGTGGAAACCCTTTAAAAATATTTAGCACTATCCTAAGTGTAAGAAATAATGTTTATGGCTGTCTTTGTAGGTAAGTTATCTCTAAGGAACAGCAGTAAGAAAAGAGCTCATTTGCCTCTTTTTTTCTGATAGCACTGGAGTTTGAACCCAGGCTGTGACTTCCCTGTGTACCTGGACAAGTCACTTTTCCTCTCTGGGCCTGTTTCTTCATCTATAAAATGGAGAGGTTGAGCTAGATAATATAGAGTCGGTCCTTTCCAGCTTGAAATCCCATGAGTCTATGACTGTCAAAGATCTATTAGACCCCTAATTAAAAGCCACCTTGAGGCTTGAGAGACCAATATAGGTCATTTCTTCTCCCAAGCCCTCAACTGGACACCTTTGGCATGCACTAAATGGCTTTAGCAGACTAATGACTTGAGTCGTCAGATGTATTGTTTAGGTGCCCCAAGAGCAGTAGCTTGGTTCATAAGAGGTGCCAGGTTAAGGAGCTCCAGTTAAGTAGCCCCTGCTGGGCTGCAGTTAATACCCATTGTATTACTGACAGTCACCCCAGGGCCGGTCCCTATCACCTGGCTTTGAAGTGGGTTAGGCAGGGCTTTCTTCTTTCCACTGAACAGGAAGCTGTGTTGGAGCTGTGGGAGTGGGGGTGGGGGGAAGGTAGCTGTACTGGGAAGCACCCCCAAATGCTGGACCCTCCGGAGAATGAAGGAATCAGATCATTTCTTAACCGAGATAGTCCCTCCCTTTGGCCCCCCCTCCCTATTTGGTGAAGTGCTTTTTAAACTGGGAAACTTGAGCTGTATTTCCTCAGTCTTTAAAGAAACAACCTTTCCCTTCTCTTTAAACAACCTCTCACAAAAGGGCCATAAATTGCACTTTGTTCTTAGGGCAGAAAAAGTCAGGGTCAAATCTCCCAATGACCACATCTAAAACGCCTACTTTTCCAAACTAAGAGAGAGTGGCTGGGTTTTGTTTTGTTTTTTTAATTCTAGAAAACACTGCTCAGCACTCTTTGCCAGTTATGTACTCTTCAGCTTGCTAACCCGAGGCCCCAAAATATAGATATTGTCCCCCGAACTTTCCACTTTAAATTCCATGTCATAGCAATGCCCTTCCAACTGCAATATACATTTCTCAGTGTTTACCGAAGAAAGGACCCTGGTTTTCCAGCACTGAGCCCCTCACTTCTGATTTTTAGCTCCCCAGTGAAGGGCAGAGACCATTTGAAATATTTCTCGTCAGAATGACTGAGGACTGGGGACAAATTCTTGTACCTGTTTTAAAACCTTCTTCCCTCCTCTTTCCCCCAACACTCACAAGGCCATTGTGGTCATATTAATCATGTCCTCAAGAGAGTCCAGCCTGGCATTTATCCTGTATATTAGCATATTAACATGTTTTTATTGATAAAGTTTGCTGGCTAGAGCAAAGTGTATTCTAATGAATATTTCTGTTGCTCTAGTTAACATGTGTAAGAGTAAATTGGATTTGCACATGCATCATGCATTACAGGAGTTTAATAGAGAAGGTATGGGACAGAATTCATTCATTCACCCATTCATTCAATAAACATTTATTTAATATCTACCTGGTGCAGAGTTTGAACCTCACTAGTTACTGGACCCATCCAGAAGGTCAAACTTCCCAGTCTAGAGATTGGGACCCTTAGATAGCAGAGGTGAGAAATGCACCTCTATCCTTTAGTTTGAGAGGGAGGGGATTATCAGTGTGGCATGTTGCATATACTAGCAGGTATGGTCACTGTGTTAAGGTGAGTCCACTCACTAACTATTGTTCCAGTCTCATTGAGAAATATGACTTTGAGCTACTTGATGGAGTAGGAAGGAAGGAGTGAGCCTGTATTCCACATTCTTGGCACCATGTGAAAGTCCACAATCCCCTTAAAGCAATCAGGGCAACCCAACACTACGTGTGGTCTGCTAATCAGGAAATTCTAAAATTCTGAAATTACATCTGAACCCACTTTAAATCCCACAAGTTTTAGTGGGGACCCTCAAATCTGCAGTGAGGGGATAGAGACTTCCTCCTACTAGCTGCAACATGAGGCAAAGGTCACCAACTCCTCCTTGTCTCTCCATTAACTTCTTGAAGATTTTTGAGGCTTTAAAGTAATTTCCATGGTTGTGATACTAAGTACAAGGGGTACAACAAATATATTTTTTAAAAAACCCACTCATCCTATTAAGGAGGTGAAGGGGATTTTCCCTTAAGGTTGGAGAATGAAATGGTACGAAAGGTTTTACAACCATCTGAGAGGCTCATTTGTATGCTGCTAAGAGAGACTGTGCCCTGATTAACCAATTAACCAAATAACTGAAAAATGTGTTGATTAGTTCCTGGGCATGTTGCCCAGATAATATCTCTCTCTCTGTGTTTCTCTGTCTCTCTCTGTTTATCTCTCTCACATCATAACATAATATACCATGCAACATAACATAACATAACATGACATGTAACAATTCATTTGAGGAAAAAGAAGCCTCAGTATTAGATGGTAGTTCCAGACAATGGTAGTAACAGTTTTGCAGAAACTCAGCCAATGATAGACATGGAGCTGTAGGAGAGCAGTCGTCAAGTACAGAAAGCGGAGGGTTGTTCAAGCCAAGCCGTGAAGCAAAAGCAAAAGCGTAAGATGTCTATGGGGTGCAACCACATATATCTATAGAAGATTATTTTCCTTTCGAATGAAGAACAGAAAATTATTCCACAAAATATCCCTGTTATTTAATATTCTGTCCTAATTAGAAGCACTGATATTTGATACACTGTTCCTGACCAGTTTGTTAGTAAAGAATGTGATAGAGGGGGCTCAAGCCCTATTTGCCTGTGGTTACTCTTGAGACAGCTTGGGGCTCCAGAGTCACGTAGGACCCATGAGACAAACAGAAGCTCTGTAACGCATTCTGTACTATTATATAAATCACACATTATGATTGAGAGCTGTAGCAAGAATAAGTTTGTTGCCTTAACGTAACTGGCTCCATTTTGTATTAGGCTACTGTTTTGTGATGAAGTATTTTGATATTTGGTTTTCATAAATTGTTTTTCAATATTATGATAAGTATTATGTGATATAAAACAACATGCATATATTCATAAACATATGGGACTCCTAGATCGGACAGACCACCAGTAAGCAAATTTGATAAATACAGATCATCAACATTACCTTATGTCCTCAGATATCAATCAAATTAATTAGTAAAGTAATGAGGTCACTGGCCGATCACCAGTCAGAATTTTGGTGTAACTAGATAATACCCATAACTACAGCTGTAAGAAACCCACTAGAAGTCTCCACCTTTCCCTTCCTCCTGGGTTTTGACTAGAACTGAATCCTATCTTTCCCTTCTCCCCCCTCAACCCTCATCCTTCCCTGAGACTGAAGTGACACTTGGCTTACTAGAGGAAAATGCTGATGAACTGATAGAACTCACCTTGCCAGACATTCAGCTTAGAGGGGCATATGAGTCTTTAGATGGGCAGAGGGTGAACTTTGTCCCTAAGTACTGGGGTGAGATACGCTTACTGGAAAGCCTTAGGAAAGTCTGTTGATTGTTTGTTCTAGAGGAGTTGGTGTTTTTATTGTCTAACAGATGATCATTGATTAATGTTAGCATGTTTTGATTAATTTTTTAATTTCTGTCAGTAAGAATTGTAAGTTTAATTAGTGTTTCTGTCGCACATGTTGGCATATGTAACAGTAAATAGAATTTGCACATGCATCATGCATTATAAGAGTTTAATTTCTTTCCAAGCCTATTACCCAAAAGGTTATTAGTTTCTAAGTCACAAAAATATATAAAGAATTTGAGCTAAATTAGTTCAGATATCGTCTCCTCCTCTATCAGAGCAAACCTCGTGCATAGATGGAAAGAGGTGCCATCTGCAGTGATTTGAGTATTCTACCATAACCTATTAGCCAAGGCTATGTTTTCTATTGGTGATCTATTGAGCTAATTTCCCTTTTACTTGGCTTCTGACGTCTTACATTAAAATCACAGAAATGGGGGAGATCACGGTTGCAATTTCTGTGTGATCAGTCAGTAAACATTTCTTGCCTGTCTATATGCAAGGCACTGTGCTAGAAGTTGGAGATACAGATAGGAAAAAGACAGGCAGTCCCCGACCTTAAGGAGCTTATAATCTAACAGGGGCTATAACAAACAAAAGGAAGATGAATGGGGGAGGCAGGAGTACCCAGAGCAAGGTTCTGATAAAAGAAAAGTTCAAAGGTGTGCAGGGGGAGGGGAAATGAAGAGATGGCTGGCTTTGGAGGGAGCGCTTTTCTCTGCCCTTCAATCAGAGGCAGAAGGTACTGAAGGTATTGATAAGGTATGAGTCCCAAGGCAGAGGAAGTCTTGCAGGACACTGAGACTCCTGATGATCAAGGTCCTGGGGGTCTAATGAAGAAGTCCAAAGCAAGGCAGCTGAGTGGAAAATGAAGGCATGTAATACCTTGAAAGCAAGGATTTTTTCCTTTACAGAATGGGGAAATTATGTTGACGCACTCAGTTTAGAGGTAAGAAATGGTTCTAGGCTCTTCTTGCCTTCTGTTATATAGTTTAGTCTCTTTGTTTAGCTGAGTGTAACCTTTAAAAGAGCAGACTGCTGGGAGAGACCCTAAAGGTAGGAGGAACAAGAAGATGAGCATTGTCTATTACCATTCAGTTCTTCAGTCATTTCCTGCTCTTTGTGAGTACCCATTTTTGGGGTTTTCTTGGCAGAGATACTGGAGTGGTTTTATCATTTCCTTCTCCACCTCATTTTACAGATGAAGAAACTAAGGCAGACAGGGTTAAGTAACTTGCCCAGGGCCAGATAGCTAGTAAGTGTCTGAGATCAGATTTGCATCGATGACAATGGGTCTTCATCATTCCAAGTCCAGTGCTCTATCCACTGTCCCATCCATCATTATTACTGATCTCCAATATTAAGTCCCTTCCTATGAGTAGGTAAATTAATCACCTATTGTGGTATGCTTTGAAGGACTATGGGTTTATAAGCTCACTGTCTTACAGGCTTTTGAGGGTCAGTGGGAGTCTTAACAAACATGAGGAAGGATAGAAGACAATTGGGGGCTGAGGCCAACTCTCTATTATTTTCCTATAGTCTGCTTCTAGATCCTAGGAACTAATTAGCTCTAGTCCCAACTGAAAGATATTCCTATTCATCACAAGTGTCACACATTGCCTAGAAAAGGATATGACCCTGGGAAAGCCCTCCAAAATATCATTCTTCATAAAGTTGCCAAAGGATCTGAAATTTCACCCTTAAAAATGAATTTCTTTGGATTAAACACAACATCTTTCTATGACCTTCTTTCAAAAGACAGGTAACCTGAGTGTCTAATGCCTTAATATATCAGTGAATCAAATCTTCTTTCTGAAGATAAAACAGAACCAAAGAAGAGAACAGTAGAGTTCTTTGGTGGATGAGTGGGGGAAGATAAAGAAATGAGAGGAAGGAGGATGCCAAATGCAAACCACCTACTTCACAGTTTTGCCAAGAATAGTTCTTGCCTACCAAAAAGAAGGAAGATTCCCCCTATACTATAACCAGCCTTGGTAAATCTAAAACTTGAATGCATAAATGCAAAGCATTCTGGGAACACCATGTTCTAACCTTCTCCCATTACAGAGCTGAGGTTTTATGATTAGCTAATTGTCATCATAAAAACAACAGATTGCTGGCTGGGGAGAGGCACCAAGATGGGAGAAACAGGAAGATGAGGAAGAAACAAGAAAGAGGAATAATTTACATGGGGGTTAAATGGAGACAAGTGAACAGATGAGGGGAGGTTGGGATAGAAGCAACAGTGAAGGAGTGTTTCAAAGGTTTAATGCCAACATTAATTCAAATCATCAAAATATTTTTAGATATCCAGTATTTCTTACATGGTACCATGTTAGGTGAGGAGGAGACAATGATACAAATAATAATGATCACTGTACCAAAGGGCCTAAGACTCTATTAGGGATATGGAAGATGGTAGATATACTGATTAAGTATGACATTATATAAATATACAAGTAAGTATAATACAATCACTTACATACTGGCTAGTCCGAAAACACATATTAATCAGCACTCTGTGCCAATCACTGCGCTAAAACATCGGCAATACAAAGAAAGCAGGCCTTGCTCACAAGGAGTTCACAATCTGACGTTAGGGACAACATACAAACGACACATACCAACAAACAGTATACAAAAGTGGAGAGAAGCAGCCAGAGAAAGGCACTATCAAGAAGAGGGATTAAGAAAGGCTTCTTTAAGAAGGTAGGATTTTTTTTTTTTGTATGACTTGAAGGAAGCCAAGAGACAGGGAAAAGGAGGATGAGAATTCCAGAAGCCAATGAAAATCCCTAGAGATGGAAGATGGAGTATTTTGTCTGAAGAACAGCAAGGAGGTCCATGTCACTGGATTGCAAAGTACCAGGTAGGTAAGTAAAGTTCAAGTATTCATGAAAGGTAGGAGGAGACCAGGTCATGAAAGGCTTTGAATGTCAACAAATGATTTTATAATGATTCTGTAGATGAATGATAGGGAACCACTGGAGTTTATTGAGTGGGTGGGGTGGTGGTAGAGGAAAATATGGTTAGATCTGTGCTTTAAGAAGATCACTTTTTATCAGCTCAATTGAGTAGGCATGGGTGGTTGGAAGTGTGTGGAGGGGGAGACCTGTGGAAGGCAGAGCAACAAATGGTATTTTATTGGCATTCAAAGCCTTCCACAACCTGTTTTAATTCATTGCTTTGTTTTGTAAGTGTAGACCAACTCAGAAATTGTCACAATTAATAAGTTAATGTGTACCCACCATGCTTGAGAGTTTAAAAATACATCAACTAAAAAGCTAATGGTATCTTAGACTGCATAAAGAAAGAGATATAGTATTAATTACTGGAGAAGTGATGATTCCAATGGATTCTATTTTGGTCACCCCATCTAAAGCAGTATGCTCCATTCAAAATGCCGTATCTTAGGAAAGAAATTGATAAGTTGGAGTTCATTCATTGGAGGATGGTGAGGACAAGGAATGGTTTCAAGCGCCTATCGAAGGAACTAGGGGAAAAGAAAAAAAATGATTTAGCAATGGCAATACTTTTTAAGTATTTGACTAGCTGTCTTGAGAGGGACTAGACTTGTTTGGCTCCAGAAGGAGGGGTAGGAACAACTGGTAAAAGTAGCAAGGAGGTAGAATTAGAATTGACATAAATAAAAACTTTTTAACAATTAGAGCTATCCAAAAGTGTATGTGCTCTTTCACAAGGAAATGGGCTTCACTTCACTAGAAGTATGAATAGTGCATGCAAATAATTATTTGTTGCAGATGTCAAAGAAAGGATTTGGGGTCAGTTATGGATGGGGTTACATGGCCTCTGAGGTTCATTAAAACTCAAAGACTCTATGAAATTAGTTGAAGTTTGAAATAATTCCATCTGGGCACTGTGTCAGATCTGAATAATATGTGAATAGCTTCAGCTCCATACCAGACTTTCTGTGACTTCACATGGCCAAAAGACTAATGAAGACAAAGCGTCCCATAAAAATGTTTGCTGATTGACATTTTATTTAGGCTCAGCTGCAAACTTAGTACCCTTCTGTCTGTATAGCGAGTTAATCTTGAATATGTTGCTAATGAAGTCACGGGTTCCAGACTAAATGTTCTTAATTTTTTACCTGTGTCATGGACTCCTTTGTTAGTCTGACTAATGCTATGGACCCTTTCTTGGAATAATGGCTTTTCCCCCCTATATTCATCATTGAAGGGAATGCTAAATTTCTGTTAGAGCTTACTGAAAATAAAGATATATTTTTTCCATTCAAGTTCATAGATCCTCTGAAATCTATCAGTGGATCTCAGGTTAGCAACCGCTATTCTCAACTCAGAGGTTAGTTACTTTGAGAGAAAAAAAAATGTGTCATTTACTTGTCACATTAGGAGAGAAAAAAAGGTTAGAAGAGTGTGGATAGGTGAGTCCATAAATCACTACTATTGGAAAAACAACTCAAAGTGATCATCTCCTGATCTTGGATGATAAGGGCTGGAAATTGGCACCAGAATCACAGAACTTTGTGTATATGTTGCTAGTTGGGAGATGGGTTCAGAAAAATTGGGGTAGAAAATACTACTACCACTCCACTCCACCCCCACACATATACCCTATTTCCCAATTATCAAACCCTGGAGAAGGAAGAATAAGTCCCAGGCCCCACACCAACTAGGTTGTTGAGTGTTGTATCAATTGTTCTGCCTAACTTTGGGGTCTGCTAATTAACCTTTGAGCTAAAGTAGCTCTGTGGATTAACAAAGGAAGGGGAAAAAAACAGAACCTTCTTCAGCTACTTGAGGTGATTTTCTAGACTTTTCCACTTAGAAGACAGAGATTGGAGGTGCATTCAAAAGGAGCCCTCAGTCTTTGGAATTCCTGCTTTTTATGTGCAGGCTTTCATCCAAAAGTTCCCTAAACCTTAGACTAAAGCAGTTCTACATAGCCTTTATGGGGTAAGAGACCACATTCTCCCCAAAATAATTCCCTATATCCTCTCCCAGCATCAGTGTATGCACCATGACTTTTCCTTATCTGACAAATCAAGAAGTTGATTGGATGAGATAATCTGTAATGCCCCTTCCAGCTCTGCTTTGACTCCCAGGCTCAACCAACATTCTGTTACTAGGCATCAAAATGAAAAGGAGTGAGTACCAGCTCAGTTTGGTTTCTAATGACTTCAGAGAATCTTAATACCAAATTAATTTTAATAAGATATTTATTTATATACAACTACATGTATATGCAAACATATATGCATGTAGGTATGTGTATATATGTATTATGTGTATATGTATGTGTGTCTCCATGGCACACACCATGAACAAATAGTTTTTTTTTGAGCAATTGTACAGAAACTAATTTTGAAATCCATTGAAACACAAAAAGGTATACCAATTCCTGGAAATCTGGGAATTGCTTTCTTAAAAATTCCTGTCCCTCTACAACTCATCTGATGGAACTCTCCAGAGCTGAAAAAACTTTGCTCCAAGAGAAAAGAAACTTTGATTATTTTTCCCCTAAGAACAAAACAAAACAAAACAAAAGCACAGCCATTTCTTAGAACTTCAGTTATGAAGACATCCAGGGCAAAATTCTTTTGAGTTACTCTTTCATTTCTCAGCCCAATAAATGGAAGCTCAAAGAATGTGGAACAAACCTTTCCTCGCTTTCTTCCCAGCATTCTTGATAATTAATCATATCCAGAATCCAATTCTAGATTGAAGGAGGGAGACTAGGGTAATACGTGAACTTACAACTGACTTCTAAATTGGTCTATCGTATTGGTTGACTATCCTTACTTACAAATGGAGCCTGAGAACCTTATCCATTTCACATCATCAACTGCATTATCTCCTCATTCCTTGACTCATAGTTCTACATATAGATTGTAATTTGATTACCCTCTGGTTTACAGAGTCTATGTTCTGTGACTCTGTGAGTATATATACCTTCTTCCTCCTCATTTGGTGTTCTGATCCATACTATCTTTTTGTACTTTTCAACACTTTTTGGGGTTCTGATCTTTTCTATCACTTTGTACCTTCCCAACTTTTCCTTTTGAAGGTCTCTTTCTAGGTTCCATTTCCTGTGTACTTGACGGTGACATCTCGTAAAGATAAACACATTCATGAACTATAGAAAGCATATTTCCAGCTTTTCCTCCCAATTGAGGAATCCTTTAAATAATATTCCTAATGTAAAGTCATCGCACTCTGCTTATATAGAGTGATGGAGGACTGAATGGAGGTTTGCTCCGTTACTGGATGACTCTGAGCATTAAAAAGTTCTTATGTGTGTTGAAACAAACGATACCTCTTTTTAACTTCTGTGAGTCCCAGTTCTATATATGTTGTCTTCTACATAACAGCCCTTCAAATACTTGAAGACAGCTCTAATTTCATCCCTTCCCCACCCAAGTCTTCTCTTTTCCTAAATTAATATCCCTAGTACCCTGAATTGTTCCTTCTATGACATGGTATTCAGAATCTTTGATGTCATTTGTATACCCTCAAACTTATATGTGAGTGTCCCTCTCACATCTGCGTAGATGTATCCAGATCAACGTAGAAGGTAGGTGAAAGTTTACTTTGTTTGGACAATATATTTTAAATGAATAAAGTAAAAGACTGTATTAGTTTATTTTTTCTTCTGTTTTTAGCAGCTTCACCAATAATATTGGTTCAAATAGAGCATATTGTTAATTAATGCCCCATTATCTTTTCCCCATGAAAGACTGTTAAACCAGTACTGCCTGGTCAAAATAATGATTAGGTGGGGGTCAAGAAAAGAGCCCTGTTTAATAACAGTATAAACCTTACTGTGGCTTGGTCAGCATTTTAAACCATCTAGGAATCCACATAAATGTCCCAATGCCTGGGGTTCCCATTTTTCTACTTTATCTACAAAGATATCCATTCACTCAAAGCAATTAAAATAAGTAATTAAGGGCCTGCTATGTACAAGGCAGAGTGCTAAGCACTAGAAAGTTGAATTAATTGCTAAGAAATGATTCCCACCTAAAGGGAGATTACCCTATACAAAACACTCTAAAATGTACAAAAAGAAAACAAATCTATAAGGCAGAATGCAATAAGTACAAAGGTAGTTTAAAAAAATACCTTGTTAGAATAGGGAAATGTTCATTTCTATTCAACTCTAGTAAATTGGATTCAGTTTAAAAGAATGTTAACTATCTGATCTATGCCTAGCACTAAACTAGATGTTGAAGATGAAAAGTGTTGACAAAATGTGCCCTCATGGAACTTTTCATCTAGACAGAGGATAAGATGCATATATAAAAAGACAAGTCCCAAACTAAACATAATCAACAAGTATTTATTAAGCACCTACTATGTGTCAGATATTTTTCTAGGTACTGCAGATGAAAAGATAAAAATAAAGTAGTTCCTACTCTCAAGGATCTTACGTTCTATGGAACAACATAAATGTACATAAATAAATATATCCAGAATATATGCAAAGTAAGGTAGCTTTCAAGGTCAGGAATATACCATGTGCTAGAGAATAAGGAAAAGATTTTAGGTATAAAAAGGGATGCTTCATCTGATCTTAAAGGGGAAAAGAAAAGATCTGTGTGATAGAGGTCTAAAAGTTTTCAAGCATTTCAAGCATGAAGAAAAGTCAACTAGCGATGGGAGACATAAAGTTATATGGCAAAAACAGTAAAAAGGCCAGGTGAGCAGTTATTGGATAGTTTGAGTAAAAGGTAATGAGTGCTTGAACAATGGCAGTGACTGTGTGAGCAGAGATAGGGAGTCATATACAGGGGACATTTTAGAGGCAGAAAAATGCATTTTGGCAAATGAATTGCTAAGTGGGGTGAAGGAGAATGAATAATCAAAGACAAAATTGAGGTTATGGCCCTGAGAGACTGCGAGGGCAGTGGTGCCCTAGAGAAAAATGGAAAAGTTTGGGAGAAAGGATGATGAATTTTGTTTGAGACACGTTGATTTTGAGATGTCTCTGGGTCTTCCAGTTAGGAATGTTCAAGTAAGCAATTGTTTATGTGGGATTAGAGCTCAGTATAGAGACGAGCTATAGGTAGATCTAAAGATAGAAATTATAATAATGCTTAACACATACATATGAGCTGTGAAGGCAAAGAGCTGTATGACTTCTGGGGATGGAAAGGTTGTCAGTGGTAGGCTTTCTGGAGGAGATGACGTTCAAGTTGAATGGTTAGGAATGACATAGCAGATAAAGTTGTTGGGCTTGGAGTCAGGAAGACCTAACTTCAAATCCTACAATCTTCAGTGGGTCACAGAGGCAGGGGATGGAATGCCAAATTTGGGGAACTACAAGTAGTCCAGTTTGGCTGGAATACGGAATATGTGAAGAAGACAGATAAAGAACGTCTAAAAAGTTAGGTTGGAGTCAGGCTGTGTAAGGCTTTAAATTAAACAAGTTTTCATTCTCTTCTAGAGGCAATAGAAAGTCACTGATGATTCTTGAAGAGAGGAGTGACATTTTCTGGACTATGTTTTAGGAAAATTATTTTTGGCAGCTATGTGAAGACTTGTATATTGGAGAAAAAAGAGACTAGAAATGTAGAGCTGTTGATAGAATAAAGAGAATTATTTTTTCAGGTTTGGGCATATTATATGGTTATTGAACTACCTTCCAATTCTAATATCTTTGCCAAGAAAAGCCCAAATGGGGTCATGAAGAGTCAAACATGACTGAAAGTAACTGAACAATGACAACGTTATCGTATGGCTTTGTGTATTTTTCAATGTATCTTCACTTATATTTCTTATTTAATCCCCAGAAAAACACTTTGGGGAAAATGTTATTTCTGTTCCACAGAATAGCAAACTAAGAGCGGGTATAAATGATTTGTCCAAAAATACAACTGAGGTCTACTGTCTTTTTAACAAATGTTCTTTCTAGTATACCATGGGGCCTAAGGACTAAGGACCTGAAGGACTAAGCTGAAGTATAATGGATGTATTTTGGATATTACAAAAGTCACAAAATAACAACTGAGATTATTGCTGATTGAATTTTTCTTTCCAAGTATATAAAAAAATTGGGTGTATGAGAAGTACAGGGTGGTGGGGCATGTGGGAGCCAGCTGTAATTGTTAACCCAAATGTCAATTTTTCGGTGCTAGCATTTATACCTCATAAATCAGCAAATGCTAGAAATTAGGACTAGAAATTATGGTTTTGTTTGGTCTCTATGATTTAGACTTAAGAAAATGATAGAGAAAGCATCAATAATTCAGATTAAATTTAAAAATATGTCTTTGTACATTTCTGGGGGGCTTGCTGTTAAACATTTACCAGCACACCCCTGTGAGTAGGAGAGAAATGGGGAAGAACAGTGAGGAAGGAAGTATGCCAAATGGGTCTTAGTATTCTGTTTCTATTTTCCTTGGAACTTCTAGGATTGTTGAGCCACCATTGGTGAGATCATCTAGACCTATAGAAGATAGGCTCTTCTTGATTATTTCCATTTTAGTCCCATAACCAAATCTGTGAAGCATACGTTTAAGAGCTAAATTTCTGTTCAAAATCAGGAGAGGGTTACATTGCTCAGAGAAGAGTTTCTTATCTCTCCCAAAGCGGAAGCTTCAGATGGGGACATCCATCCATTTTATAACATTTCAAAACTTCAGTGTTTTAAAGATCTGTAATTTTGTCAGCTAGGCACTTTCCCTACCAATTCAAAGCACAACTACTTAGTAACTTAGTATGTCATCCTAGAGAATTTTTATGGCCAAAAAAAAAATCATCATCCTGTGGCTAAACCATAAGTAGCAATTTATATACTCAGGCAAATGGCAGCAGTGAAGGAATTGAGGATGATGGGAGGAAGGAAGAAGAGGTAAGGAAATCTAAGGCTCCTCTAGAGTAAAACGAGTGCATTTTAGGATACCATGAAGTTTCTAAGCTTCTGAACTGGGAGGCTGAAATGAACCTGATGTTGCCCTCTCTTGCTATTAGGGGATGTCAGACAAGGGAGAATGCTATTGGTAGTCTTTTTTGCCCTAGGACAAAGTGCTGATTGCCTCACTCTAATGACAGCTCTGACCTATGGCCAGTTAAGTGAAGAGTGTTATCTAAGGATGGATAGTAGTTAGATAGTAGAAAGGCAGTCTATCTTCAGGCCCATACTTAAATGCTTTCCTTTCCAAAATAAGGGAAAATCAAAACGTCCTCATCAAAATGAGTAAAGCAATTATAAACAAAAAATAAGAAACTAATTCCTGTGGTATGAAATCATTGATATGATATGGGGACTTCTATAGCTGGGGTAGCAGAACCTTGATGTTGCAAAGAACCAACTCTTTTAGTAGAAGAGATCTATTTTGAACTCGATTCTCTGTTCCTAGATAGTTTATATTGATTTTTTAAGGTATGGAAGAATCCTTAAAATATATGGAATCAACTCTAAGTACATTTGAAAAAAAGTTCAAAGATAGAGATATTTGCAAATAAGGTAATCACTGAAAGAGATCCTCTGAAGTAAACTATTTTGTTAAAGCTTAGGCTATCTAGCAATTGAGCCATGTTTCCATGAAAGCTGAGTAGTGCATCCATCTAGACTACAGGTTTATAAAAGAACTGCATTGTTCATCATTGCATTAAATTAAAAATTCATTTTTTTTTTGCATTTGCCCAAACAACATAGATAGGAGAAGCTAACACGTGAGTGGATGTATGCCTATATGGTTTTTAATAAGCTGTACTATGTGTAATAATTCAAGCCATCACAGAATCTTACAGCTAGAGGGGATCTTAAAGTTACCCCAGACAGCTGAATCTGGAGTCAGAGGGCATGGCTTTAAATTCCATTTCTGCTACTAATTACTTGTAAAATCTTGGACAAATTAATCAATCAACAAACATTTATTCTCAGACTAGGCGCTAGTCACTTAAGAATACAAATGCAAAGAAAGAAGCGACAACTCTTAGGGAAATTACATTTGAATTGAGTCACTTAGCCTTGGGGGGGGTGTCTCAGTTTTCTCATTTGTAGAATGAAGAGAAAAGACAAGATGATCTCTGAGGTCCTTCCCTGCTCTAAATAAATATCACCTACTTTACAAATTCCAGTGGCTCCCTAGTACCTCTAGAATCAAGCTTATATGTTACTGATTAACTTTTAAGGCCCTTCACAACCTAGGCCTAGCAAGTACTTACACCTGCATGGCACAGTACTTCCCCTCCCCCTCTCTTCAATACAGCCAAATTGACCCTCTCTGTTCGTCCCAAGTAACGTTGTCTCTCCTATATTTCTGTCTTTGGATTGGCCCTCTTTCAGGCCTCAGCCATACTTCTTTTTACTTTCCCCTCATAGAATCTTTTTCTTCCTTCAAGACAGTTTAAGCAATACTTCCTACGTGAAGTCTTTACTAATTCCCTCCAACTGCTAGTGTCTTTCCTCCCAAACAATCTTGTACTATAATAAAATGTATAGTATTATATAGTATATTGTAAAATGTAACATGTTATGTTATATTATATTACATTATATTATATTTATATCCATCACTTAAAAATTTTTTTTCAAAGCACTTTACATGTAAAGTATCATCTTAAACAGTCCTGTGAGGTAGGTGCTATGGTTACTCCCATTTTACAGATAAGAAACAGAGGCTGAAAGAGTGAAGTTACCCAGGTTACTTACCCAGGATCATATCGCTAGTATTTCTGAGGAAGGCCTCGAATCTAAGGTTTCCTCACTCCAAGTCCTGTGTACTGCTTCACCCCATAATAGAAGCTGCCGTTTATTTAGTATTATCTAGACCTCTATTCACTAGATTACAGGAAGGATTTTGCAAAGAGGTGGGGTTAGATAGAATAAGGAGTGGTCTTTAATTTTGGAGAAGAATCAGTATTTATTGATCAGAAGGGACCTAGTGGATCATGTAGTCTAATTTTCTAATTTTGTTTAATTTTAAAATTTCTTTTTCAATTACTAAACATTCTTCCCCTCTCACCTTTCCCTATGTCCCTTGGTTCCTTAATTTTGTAGATGAACAAGGCCTAAAGAGGTGAAGGTAAATAATTATTATTGTCCAAAGGCCTACAGTCAGTTAGCTGGTTTTTTCCCACCTCTCTATTTACTCTGTCTCGATATAGACTCAACCTAAAGGACTGGTAAATTCCAGAGGATTTCTGCTCAGTTTCTTTAGAATAAAATTTCCCCAAACGTCAGTCATGGAAGGGCCTTAAGAAGCCATCAGATTTGGTCAGGAACCTTCCCCACAGCAACCCCAAGAATGGGTCATCCAGTTTCTGCTAGAGACCTCCAGGACTGGGAGCCTGCTACCTCATGAAACCACCTCCCCCACCATTGGACAGACTCACATTCTCTTCTGTGATTAAATCTGGAAAAGTTCACATTTAGGTGAAAGGAACTCTGACTTAAGTAAACAAAATGCTTGTTGACTGAGCCTGTGTCCCCACAAACAAAGCAAAGTGGAGCATTGACACGACAGGCTCAGTAATTCAGTTTAAGAGAATTTCACCTGAAATATGTGGCTCCTTAAAGCATTGTTTTCCTTGTGAAATACCTGGACAATTGCTTCCCTTCTCAGCTTACTTGGGCTCTGGAGGTATAGCCAATGGGTCAGGTTCCTGCCCGATCAGCATAAGCCACAACACCCTCTCCATTTCCAAGTAAACAAACAAGGAAGAGGGGTCTAGCATTGGAAACAGGACAGGTAGAGACACAGGCTGAGCAACTGACAATAGCAGAGGCTTTCCCAATTGGCTGAAAGGGGCAACAGAACAGGCCTCAGCCCCATTTTTCTTCTGTACATGAAGATAAGAAGCAGATGGCCCCCTTCCAAGAACAAACACCTTGAATTTGAAGCACATCTTCATCGTGATCCACTGGACAGAATTTACAATTGTGTTTTATCTGTCTGGGCCATGGTGGCCAGTGACTCAGGAGGAGTCCTAATAGCAGGTATAAATCTGTAGCATATTTGAGTGTGCTCAGGCTGTGGGATGGGGCTAGTTTCATTGAGGAGTCTGCTGTGACTTGGCCATTCTGAGCACACAATTAAAAACAGAGCCCACACCAACCTCCAGAAGCCAGGGAAGACATTGCAAGTCATTGCATGTGGAATTCAGCTCTATAGTTTGCTGTGTGCACGTCGGGAGACCCTCAGGAATGCACGGCAGGGCAGCTTCGGTGCATTCAAAACAGAGAGACTGCCTTAATCTTTGCAAAACTAACAAAGATAAGCAGCCATAGCATTGAGTTGGCTGAAATTAGCAAATGGGGCTGCTACACAATGCCCTTGTTACCATTAGCCAGGCAGTGACCGCTGAATGGCACTGCTGAAGTATGCTGGCAATGTTTAACAAACCATCTGTCTTTTTTACCTGTTCTTACTAAACAGGAACCTTTGTTTGAACCGAGGGATCCATCCAGCACGGCTGCTATCTGCTCATCGGCAAGATTAATCTGCTACCCATCATCCTATTAATTTTAGAGCTGCCTTTATTATTGCATGGGATCTTACAGGATGGCTCATGTTGGGCCCAAGTTTGGAAGGAGAATAGATGTTTTGCTTTTCTAATTGTAACCTCTGTATCTAGTTCTGACTTACAAAGGACAATACAAGGAAAATCCCGTGAAAACTTTCCTGCCTGCAAGTGACATTTCAATATCCACCTGACTATTACCTCCAATGCCATTTCCCCTAATTTGCAAATTTCTTTTTCTTTCTTTCTTCCTTCCTTCCTTCCTTCCTTCCTTCCTTCCTTCCTTCCTTCCTTCCTTCCTTCCTTCCTTCCTTCCTTCCTTCCTTCCCTTCCTTCCTTTCCTTCCTTCCTTCTTCCCTTCCTTCCTTCTTTCCTTCTTTCTTTCTTTCTTTCTTTCTTTCTTTCTTTCTTTCCTTCCTTCCTTCCTTCCTTCCTTCCTTCCTTCCTTCCTTCCTTCCTTCCTTCCTTCCTTCCTTCCTTCCTTCCTTTCTTTCTTTCTTCCTTTCTTCCTTTCTTCCTTTCTTCCTTCCTTTTCTTTTTCATACCCTGAAGGAAATGAAATGTTTGTATCCAAATAGCAGATTTTCCATTTCCAAAAACCAAAACAACACCCTCTGGAGATGGTTATATGGTACTTTCATAGTAAGAAAAACAAGTGCTTTTAATTATTTTAAAGAAAAACTTTTGAGAAGGGAACTGTGATAATTCACAAACATTGTTTAAGAGGGACACTGCTTTTGAGGGGAGGAAAAAGCTACCAAAATTCCTTCAGTAAGAGCTTATTCTTACCAGTTTCTCCACCAATGACCGTCCTCTTTCCATAGAAAGAAAAAAGATACTCCTCATCTTCTTTTTTATGTGGAAGAAGAAAAAGCTTCCCTTTGCAAAGACTATAACAGAACTAGGCCTTGAACTCAGAATACTTTGCACTTGTTCCAAATGCCCAGATTGGCTTTTGGCTTTATCAGCAGCTCTGTGGTGCTGTGGATGGAGCGCAGGTTCTGGAGTCAGGAAGACCTGAGTTCAAATCCAGTCTCAATCATTTACTTTCTGTGTGACCCTGGGCATGTCATTTAACCCTGTTTGCCTCAGTTTCCTCATCTGTATAATGATCTGGAGAAGGAAATGGTAACCTACTCTAGTATCTTTGCCAAGAAAATCCCAAACAGGGTCCCAAAGAATAGGACATGACTGAAGTGACTGAACAACAACCTTGTGGAACAAACATTTGACTAGGAATTAGGAGACGTGGGTTCCAGTTCAAGTTCTACTGTCTACTATTTGAGGAAAGCAGGTCTCAGACACCTTCTTGGACCTCAAAGTTTCCTCACTTATAAAATGAGAGTGTTGAATTACATAGTTTCCCATTTCCCATCTCTCCAAGGAAAAGAGGTGGCATATTTTCCAAATCTTCCCTACGGCCAAGATTACACTTAGTATTTTTTTTAAAAATCTTATTATTGTAAATATTATGTATATTGTTTTCTGGGTTTTGCTTATTTGAATGTTTTAATTCATACAAATCTCCCCATGTTTCTCTAAATACCTTCTATTCACAATTTCTTATCAGTAAAATAATATTTCTATGCCAGAATTTACTTACCCCTTCTTTATTCGATGGACACACAATTTGTTTCCAGTTATTTGCTACTCCTAAAAGTGCTCCTATGAATGTATTGATAGATAAAGGACAATCTTTCTTTTCTGATAACACATTTCATAGTCATCAATGGAAATTCCAGTAAACATAGGGCAACATCTGTCTGAATTGTTATTGGTACAAAATTACGGTCTTTGCCAACCACATCTTCAATGTAGAGGTAGATAACCCTTTAAATTCCCTATTCATATTAGCTTTTTATCAATCACTGCATGTTTTTGAGCACTTTCTCCGTCTCTCTCTCTCTCTCTCTCTCTCTCTCTCTCTCTCTCTCTCTCTCTCTCTCTCTCTCTGTCTCTTTCCCCACCTCCTCGACACATATAATTGTACTAGGTTCTAGGGAGATACTAATAAATATATTTGAGCTCTACCCTCAAAAAAGATGAACTGATATTTCAAGATTAGGCACTTGGTCTGTATATTAGAGTGATCGCTGACCCTTTTTGAATACAATTTTGCCTTTACAAAATGTACAATTAGGTAGGAGGTATTCAAGTATACATACTTTTAATCCAATAAAAATAAAACCTGAAAAACAGGATGTACTCTTCAATAAACACTGATGACAATAAGGTTTTTTAATTTCTGACGGGACAAAATTCTAACCAAATAAAACAAATGTCTTCAGATGTTAGTTGTTCTAGGTGACCCCAAATTATCATATGGAGAACTTGCTCTGAGACTTACTAGCTACATTATCTTGGGCAAGTCATTTGCCTTCTGTCTGGGCCTCAGGTTCCTCATTTATAAAAATAAGGGTGGGGTAGGCAAGATAATACCTAAGATTTTTTATAGGTCTAATATTCTGTGAGTCATAGTGTGAAATTTGGTAACATATAAAAGGCAATTAGTCTAGCTTTTGGGGGAGTGAGGTTCTTTCTTAATTCAGTTATTTAGTGACCTGGACAAGTCAGTTAATTCAGAATTCTGACCTGGGAAATGGAAATAACAGCCATTGCCATTACCATTCTGGGGCTAAAGCAGTAACAGTAGCTATCTGAGGAGACTAGGTAGGTGACATCAGATAGGCATATTTGGAGGACTATGTACAGGGGTCATTGTTGAGGGTCTAAATTAGGTTTAAGGGAAGGGTAAACATAATATAGTCAGAGAAACTGGAGACAGTATCTTGGGTCCTGTATAGTGGTCATGCCCATGACACTGAGACATAATGACTACTGATGCCAGAAAAATCTAAGTTCATTTTGGCTTTACTTTACTTGGTTTGAGTGGATAAGGGTTCAGCTTCCTAGAGTGAGGCAGGATATTTCTTACTGCAAATATCCGGACAGGCAGGCGGTGAGGTCATTTAGAAAATCCTTAGAGATATCATACTTTAGAACATGAGTAATTAATTCTCTTCACCCTCCAACTCATTAGAAGTATAGGATCTTTTATTCAGAGTTAGAAGAAATCTTAGAGGTCACCTATACAAGACCTTTATTTTACATGTGAGCAAACTAAGGTCCAATTGATTTGAAGTGACTTGTCCATCTCCCACAGTTATCAAGTAGCAAAGCTTGATTTTGAACCAGGGTCCTTTGATTACAAATCCAGGGCTCTTTTTACTATGACACAATGAGAGATCATATGATAGATATTCTACTTTCCAATCGGCAGAAAATTGGAAATAAATGGTTTAGAATGCTGGAGCACATTACTTCTAAGAAGATAGAAATATCCACTTTGAGCAGGCTTCTGGTTCCCTAGTTTAGCATCAGAATCCAGATCATCAGAAGCAGAGGGAGCCCTAGATACCATCTACTCCAATCCCATTAGTTTGCAAATAGGCAAGTTTGTTAACCACTCTTAGTTTTAGTTTCCTCATATGTAAAATGAGAGAGTTGGGCCCAAAGACCTCTAAGGTGCCTTCTACCTCTGAAACTAGAAAACCTATGAAGTAAGGGAACTACTTCCCAGAGAGGAGAGATGATTCTACCAGAGTTATGAAGTTATTTAGCGGAGAAGTTAGGACCAGAACTCATGTCACTTGAATTCCACTTCTGTTCCAGACTCCCCTCTGCCATACTCTCTTCCATTTCATCTTCATCTGCCCTCAGGAATCAAAAAGTAATGGGTTAGAACTTTGTCATACTTACAACTTTTAAAAGACGTCTAATCCTTCTTTTTGAGCAAAGAGTTATCTTGGGATACCAATACATGGCTGCATTCCCATTGCTTTGATAGCTTATATATTGGATCTCCTTCAAGATGGAAACTTCTGGCCCTTGGTTTAGCAAGGTCAAATCAGCAAATATTTATTAAGCCCCTACTCTGTGTCCAGCACAGTTCAAAGTGCCATGGGGGGTGAGGGGAATGTGCTGCAAAGGTTCCTCCCTTTGAAGAGCTGACACTGTGCAAGTTGAATTCATATTACAACAACAAAAAATTCATAGTGATGACAGTGCGTTGTTGGACTCTGTGAGCCTGTGCATGTACAGGCCTATGCATATGCACCCTTGCACATACACAGTGCTAAAGGAACTCAGGAAAACTCAAGGAGTCTTTCTCTGTTTGGCCACCAGGGTGGCTCTTATCTTTATTAATACTGTGGAATGTAACTGTCATGTTGTCACTTCCTTACTAAAAAAACATCTAAAAGGAATAATCAGAAAGTAAATAAGGCAGGTTGTCTAGTAGTGCCCAGACTCTACAGGGTGATCCAAAGGAAAGCAGGGAATGAACAGCCTCTCTGCTGTGTACTCAGTCAGTTTACAAAAACCCTCCAAGCTTAGGAGTCCAGGGGGAGATTGAAACTACTTAATCTCTAAAGTGAAATGGAAAGAGCACTGGTGTAGACCTCTAAAGGATTGGAGTTGTTCTGGCACGGTCCCTCGGTAGTTCTGTGACCTTGAGCCACCTCTCATAATCTTAGGTTCTTCTTTTGTAAAATGGAGATAGTAATGCACTCACCCATAAGACTGTTGGAAGGATCAATTGAGGCCATTTACCAAAAGCAAAAAAAAATACCAGTAATAACTATTACTATGTCCAATATCAAACTGATTGTTGCTAACTATTTTCCTTTGTTTAGAGCTTTGAAGGCATTGATGCATAATACGGAGAGCACTTTGCATTTTACATGTCATTACACATCAAGAGAGCAGTAAGGTAATCTGGTTTCTTGACTAGGATATACAAGTGAGCTCCTCTGTGTCATTGGGCAATCACTTGACCTGTTTCTCTTTTCCCACTTATAAAATGGAGATAGAAATACTTTTCCTGCCTATCTTGTGTTGTTATAAGGGTGAAATTAGGTAAGGTGTGGGAATAACTTGAAAAAGTTTTTAAAAATATCTCCAAATGTTGAGGTGGGCTCAGAATTGAAAAGGAAGAGGAAGGTAGAGGGAGATTGCATTTGGAAAACTGCATATAACATTTTCAATTATCTTAATATGTTCTCTGACACAAAACCCATATTTTTTAGCACCAATCATCTCCCAGGGATGATAAGTAAACTTTAAATCTCAGAACACCACAATCTCCAAAGAATCAAAATTTCAGGTAACTCAAAGTGCATTTGAAAGAGGCATGCTTGTAAGGATCTGGTCACATATTACCAGCAATGACTCCCCTGAAAGATGTGGCAAAAGAGATAAATTTATGGATAGAAGAAACAATTTGGTCTGGTCGTGTAATGTGACACTCCAGGGGGACAACAGATGGACAGTCCAAATGTTCCTCTGTTATCTAAAAATATGAAAAGCCCCATAAGAAGGCCCCCAGTCCAATGATTAGATGCTCTTGTATGAATTATGGGAGGAAAGAAAGAAGCAAGCATTCATTAAGTACCTACTATGTGCTGGCACTTTATAAATTTCATCTCATTTGATCCTCAGAACAATCCTGCAAGGTAGGCCCTGTTATTACCCCCATTTTACATTTGAGGAAACAGAGGTTAAGTGATTGGTCCAAGGAAATAGAGCTGCTAAATGTCTGAGGCCGGAATAACATTCAGGTCTTTCTGACTTCAATCCCCATGCTCTACCCACTATACTACCATCCTGCCTCTGGGAAGTACATGGACGAGAATGGCATAAGATAAAAGGGTATGAATTGGTTCCAATCTTCATGACTGAAAGGTATGAGTATTCATGTTGATTAGATCAAAATTCATCAAAGGATTGAAATTTTGTTCCAAAGGGAAAGCAGATTATTTTTTTTTTGTTACTGGAATTTAAACTCATTCCTCTCTATATTGGTCTAAATATCCTTTTCTCCATTTCTCTAAGGGTGCTTAGCCTGTCTTCTCTCTGAGCTCTTGGGCAAAGTTCACTTTGGATTACCAAAGTTTGCACAATTAGTCAATGAAGGAACTGGGACAAGGCTTGTGTCCCCACTCTCAGCCCTGCTCTCCTTCCATTAGATTACAAGGCTTGCCTGTGGCAGGCTGTTGACTTTGAATTCATTGAATCATTGTCAGTCCTTCAGTTTCCTTTGTGCTTGGTAGGCACAGAATCAGCCACAGGGAGGTCAAAGAGTGTGACCATGATCATACAGCATAAGAGTTGCAGAACCATGGTAGCTGGAACTTCAATTTCCCATTTCTTATCAGTCGCTAAACCCTTCACAGTCATTTTGAATTTGTTACCACGCATATAATGGTTACAAGAAATATTGAGGTATTAGTCTTTAGGTTTTAAACAACTAAATTTATTAAAAATACTCTAAACATCTGAGCATATTTTAAGGCCTTGGAAAAATTAAATTACTAGAACAAATGATGTGTGACATATTGGGAAGAAAAACAACAGATGGGCATTAAAAATTAGTACTTTGATTTTAGTCTTAATTAGCTGTGTATGTTACAAGACTCTTCAAGTGTTTAGATGTGCAACTATGTATGTGTTCCAGCATACTCAGGTGCCACTGTCTATGCATTTTTCCTTGATTTCCCCCCCTCCATTAGTTTTCTGTCTTCAATTTCCACTGTATTCCACAAGGAAGAGTTTATACCAAGGTGGGGAACCCCCACCCCGGTTTATACAATGAAGGGTAAAATGATGGGGGGAGGGGAGTGGGAATACTTAAACCTTACTCTCATCTGAACTGGTTAGAGGGAGGAAGACTATACACACACATATGTTTGGGTACAGAATTACATCTTACCCAAGAGAGAAGTATAAGGGAAAGGGCTAACAGAAGTGGGGGAGGATGGAGAAGAAGAAGGATAGATTAAGGTTGACGGTGATCAAAAGCAAAATAGACTTTTGAGGAGGGTACAGGGTAATACAAGGTAGGTGCAAGGGAAATAGTAATCATGTGAATGTGAATGGGATGAACTCTCACATAAAATGGAAGAGGATGGCAAAACAAATTAGAAACCAGAATCTCACAATATGTTTATAAGAGGTATACTTGAAAAAGAAACACACACACTGAGTTGAAATAATGGACTGGTTCAGAATCAATTATACTTCAGCTGAGGTTAAAAAAAAAAAAAGCAGGGGTAACCATCACAATTTCAGATAAGGCAAAAGCAAAAATAGACCTAATTAAAAGGGATAACCAGGAAAATTACATTTTGCCAATAGGTACTATAGATAATGAATTGTTGTCAGTATGGAACATATATGGATCAAATGGTATAGCATTCAAATTCTCGAAAGAAAAGCAAAATGAGTTAGAGCAAAAAAATACTACACTATGGGGAGCCTCTATTTACAAGTCTCAAGTCTAGACAAATCTAAGCATAAAATAAACAAGAAAGAAGGTAAGAAGATGAATGGAATTTCAAAATAGTTAGATATGGTAGACCTTTGGAGAATATTGAATGAGAAAAGAAAGGCACATACCTAATATTTGCTGTGTATTGTACTGCCACAAAAATTTACCATGTATTAGGGCATAAAAATCCTTTACAAACAAATGCAGAATAATAAATATTAAATTCATTTTTTTCTGATGGTGATTCAATAAAAATTATGTCCAACAATGGATCTTCAGAGCACAGATTAAAATTAACTAGAATAATTTAATAATAATTTAAATAATTTAATCTTTAAAAGAGTGAACAAATCAGATTATTAATCAATAATTTCATTTACTATAATTAAAATGAGACAACATAACAAAATTTATGGGATGCAGCCAAAGCAAAATTTAGTCAAAGAAGTACAAAATTTTTATATCTAAGCCCATACATCAATAAAAAAGAAAGAGATCAATGAATTGGGCATGCAATTAAAAAAACTAGAAAAATAACAAATTAAAACCTCCAACTAAAGACTATAATAGAAATCCTAAAAACAAAAAAGGATTAATAAAATTGAAAATATAAAATAGTAATAAAATTAGTAGCTAGTTTTATTAAAAAACAATAAAATAGACAGACTATTGGCTAATATGACTAAAAAATAAAAGAAGAAAATCAAATGACCAGAATCAAAAATGAAAAGGACAAATGCAAAGCAAATGACTTTGAAATAAAAAAGAAATTATTAGGAGCTACTTTGTCCAATTATAAGTCTATAAAACCGTAAATGAAATGTATGAATATTTACAAAGATATAAATTGCTTAGATTAACAGAAGAGGAAATAGAATGCTTAAATGACCCTATCTTAATACTTAAGTGACCCTAACAAACCAAAGATGGGCTCTTTGAGGAAAACAAACAAACTTGGGAACAAGTGAATTCTACCAAATATTTTAAGAGCAATTAATTCCAAAATTCTATAAAATATTTTAAAAAGTAGGCAAAGGAGTTCTACCGAATTCTTTCTCTCATACAAATATGTTGGGTTTTTAGGTTTTCCTAAATCAGGGAGAACAAAAACAGAGGAAGAAAACTATAGACTGATTTCTCTAATGAATTTTGATGCAAAAATTTCAATAAAATAGTAGCAGAGAGATTATAATATATCACAAAAATATAAACTATGACCAGGTTGGATTTATACCAGTAATATAGGGCTGGTTCATTGTTCATAAAACTATAAGCATAATCAACCATATCAATAACCGAAAACACAAATCATGCAATTATTTTAAGAGATGCAGAAAAAGCTTCTGATAAAATACAACACTCATTTCTCTTAAAACACTAGAATGCATAAAACAAAGGTAACTTTTCTTCAGATAACAAGTAGTACCTATGTAAAACCAAAAGCAAGCATTATATGTGATGGAATTAAACTAGAAGAAGTCTTTCCAATAATATTAAAGTAACGGTGTTGTTTATCACTATTCTTATTCAATATTATACTAGAAGTGTTCATTATAGCAATAGAATAAGAAAAAAATTGGAAGAATAAATATAGGTAATGAGAAAAACAAAAGGATCCCTTTTTTGTAGATTATATGATGGTACAGAGACCTTAGAGAATCCTAAAAAGTCAAATAAAAAACTAGTCAAAAAATGAACTTTAGTAAAGTTGCAAGATATAAAATAAATCCATACAAATCATAAGCATTTCTCCATGTTATCAACAAAACCTATCAGGAAGAGATAGAAAGAAAAACTCCATTTGAAATAACTGCAGATAGAATAAAATACATGGGAGTCTGTCAACACACAGGAACTATATGAACACAATTACCAGATATGTTTCATATACATAAAGATCTAAATAACTGTAGACATGTTAATTGTTCATGAATGAGTCAAGTAGATGAAAATAAAATGACACCTAAGTTAATTTACTTTTCAATTCCATACCTATTAAACTATACAAAAATAATTTATAGAGCTAGAAAAAAGAAACAAATGAGCATAGTAACTTAGTGTTTGATAAAATCACCCAAAGATCCCAACTTTTGGAAGAAGAACTCACTATTTGACAAAAAGTGCTGGGAAAAGTACAAACTTAGTCTGGCAGAAACTAGACATCAACCAATATCTCATACCACATACTAAGAAAAGCTGAAAATGAGTACATGATTTAGACATAAAAAGTGCTATCATTAGCAAATTAATGAAACACAAGAAATTACATGTCAGATCTATGGATAGGGAAGAATTCATGATCAGATAAGAAACATGTTCACAGGAGGAAAAAAGGAAAATTTTGATTACATAAAAGTGATGAGTTTTTTAATGAACTAAACCTAAATAGTTAAAATTAGAAGAAAAACAGGAAACTGGGGAAAATTTGCAATAAATTTCACTGATGAAAGTCACTTTTCTTAAATATGCAAAGAATTAAGCCAAATTTATAAGAATGAGAGCCATTTTCCAATTGATAGTCAAGGGATATGAAGAGGCAGTTTTCAGAGGATGATATCAAAGCTATCAATTATGTGTGTATACGTATATATTTATGCATATATGTGTGAGTGTATATGTGTAGAAAAAGTTAATAATAATTAGATGCAAATAAAAAGAATTCTTAGGTACCATCTTATCCTCATCAAATTGACTAAGATGACAGAAAAGGAAAATGACAAATGCTGGGGAGGATGTGGGAAAATAGGTACACTGTTAGAGGAGCTCTGAACTGTGCAGCCATTCTGGAAAGCAGTTTGGAACTATGCGAAACCAGCTATTAAATTGTGCACCCATTTTGACCTAGAGATACTACTAGGTCCTTGAACCAAAGGGGAGCAAGGGATTGGAAACTGAGTGATTACTCATCAATTGTGGAATGACTGAAGAAATTATGGTATATGAATATGATAGGATGCTATTGTGTTATATGACATGATAAAAGGGATAGTTTTAGGAAAACCTGGGAGAACCTATATAAAATGATGAGCAGGTGGAGAATAATTTACACAGTGAGCAATATTGTAAAGATAGTTAACTTTGAAAGACTTGATAAGTCTGATTAATACAATGATCCATTATGACTCCAAAGGACTTATGATAAAAAATGCTATCCACCTCCAGATAGAGAATTGATGAACTCAGAGTGTAGATGAACCATGTCTTTTTTTCTTTTTTCTCAGAACAAGACTAATGTGGAAATAGGTTTTGTATAACTTTACATGTATAATGGGTATTGTAAGTCTCATCTTGTCTATGGTTGTATAGTGAGTAGGGGGAGAGAGATTATTTGGAATTGAAAACAAAATAAAATTGAATGAATGAAAAGAAAAAAAAAACAATTTTTCTGTATTTACTCATCTATGTACATTTCTATCCTGTGGCTCTCCACCTTTAAGGCTTTTTTGAGGAAGGGCTTTTTCCTTTTTGTCTTTATATTTCCACCCTTTCCACAGTACCTTCAAAATCTGGTCAGTTCTAGTAATTTAATAAAATTTTGTTGAATTGAATTGAATGTATCTTTCTCTCTCTTACACATACACGTAGCTATAGGTTCTTGTAAATAGAGATTGGGTCTTAGAAATCCCTGTATTTTCCATAGCATCCATTGCAAATATTTGTCTGATGTTGAATGTGGCTGAAGATCTTTGGTAGCTCCAATTGTTTCCTATTTATTCCATATGACAACAATTCATATTTGGTCTTTTGCTTAGCACCTTTTTCAAAACAACAGTCATAACTGGGCGTCAGATGTTGAAGCCATAACCAAGTTGTGGCCAACAGAAAGGAAGAAAGTCACCTCAGATTCACCTCAGAGAGGTGATTAATGTTATTAGAAGCACTGTTTCCATCACACAGGCAGCAAAAATGCATTTCTTACTTCATCTCTTCATCAGCTTTGCAGTAATCAATAGAGAATAAAGAAACACACCATTTTGAATTCAGTTACAATTTAAAGAAAATGAAGAATAGAGAACATACTGCTACAAAGAGAAAAACTCAATAAAATCTTCAAAGTTCAAGAAACAGACTGTGATAATGGATGGCTTCAATGTGAAAGTTAACTTGGAGGAGACTGGTAAAGGCAAAGTTGGAAAAATGGGAATTAGAATAGAATAGGTACAAAACTCCTGTTTCCTATGAGAGTTAGCAATAAAGGGCAAAGAGTAGTAAGAGTTTACATTTCTATAGCACTTTGAAGTCTGTAAAGTGTTTTAACACATTTTATTTGAGCCTCACAAACCCTAGGTAATATGTATTATAGGGATACTACTATTCCCTTTTCAGAGTCAAGGAGATGATTGATTTGCCCATGGCACATATCAAGCAAGTATCCAAAGTCACATTTGAACTCAGGTCTCTTTAACTTCAGGTGTAGCACTGTATCTCTCCCTCATATTGCATTCCTTAGGGAAAGAAAGGTGTGGTCTTAGCTATGGTTAAAGGATCATCTGTTTATAGGTTTAGTGCTGTTAAGGACCTTGGAGGTCATCTAGTCCAAAATCCTCATTTTATAGATAAGGTGATGTGGACCTAGGAAAGTTAAGTGACTTGCCTACAGCCCATAAGGTAGTAAATGGAAGAACCAGGATTTGCATCCAGGCACTCTCTGACTACAAATCAGCGACCCTTTTCCAATATAATAGAAGTTGTAAACTAAAGTCCCTAAAGCAAAATCTCTGCTGGGTATATCCAAGGGGGATGGTCAGCCTGGGTGACCTTCAAGTTGCCTATGCACGAAACCAACTATCTGAATCAAAACTGAAAAAAAATAAACCTCATGTTTAGTCTGTTTATTTTTAACATTCATTTAAAACATTTTTAACAGAAAGGAACTTCCAGGAGCCAAGATGGCAGAGTAAGCAGTGAATTGGCATAACTCTTCTATATTCACTTCCAAAGAACTATAAAATAGGACCCCAAAAGAAATACTGCAACAATGGGATCAGCAAAAAAGATGGGGGAAAATAATCTTCAAGCTCAAGAAACTTGAAAGATCAGCAGGAAAGGTCTGATTCAATCTGGTAAAAAGGAGAGTGTGGTCCAAGACAAGTGTCCTAGCAAGACAGCAAGAAATCCCACCTCAGCAAACCAGGGGTAAATCCTGAGCCTCAGTGCAGAGAAGCAGGCAAACACCAACACCCGGACCCCCTAAGAGCTTCAGTATAATCCTGGGTAAAGAAGCAACCTCTAGCAGCCTGACCTCCAGGTGCTTAAGGGTAGCTCTGGGCAAACAGATAAACATCAACCCTTTGGGGTATCTAAGCAAACAGGTAGTCAACAGGGCAGTCCTGTCTTGTGCTTTAGCATAGCCCTGGGCAAACATGCAGATGCCAGCAGCCAGACCACCTGGCACCTCAGTATAGCCCCAGGGAAATTCAGAAACACCCTACCAGCCTCAGCACAAGGTAGACACCACCAATAGGATCCCCAACTTAGCACCAGGTAAGCTGCCAGACCACTACAGCCTCCAGCAGCACCATTCACACCCTACCCTACCCCCCCAGAACTGCACCAGACATAAAGGCCCTAAATAAGTCTCAGGGTAACATCAATGAAACACTAGGGAAACAGCCAGTGCCTGCAGTCCCTAGCACTAGAAGCTTGAGACAGTGCCCTTTCCACCCTAGGAGCAGAGCTGAGTTTTAAAAGAAATTTAAAAGGACAAAAAAGATGAGTAAACAAGCAACAAAAAAATAATCTGACCATAGAAAGGTAATATGGTCTCAGAGATCAAAACACAAGCTCAGAAGAGGGCAACAATGTCAAAACATCTGTAGGAAAAACCCCAAAGAAAAATGGGAAGAGGTCTCAAGACCAGAAAGAACTCACTGAAGAGCTCTAAAAGGAATTTTAAAATAAGAGGAGAGGTAGAAGAAAAACTGGGAGAAAAATGAGAGTAATGCAAGAGAATTATGAAGAAAAGAGTCAGCACCTTGGAAAAAGAAGACAACTGCTTAAAAAGTAGAATTGGCCACATGGAAAAGGAGATACAAAAATCTGCTTGACGAAACAGCTCCTTTAAGAGTACCATTGGTCAAATGGAAAAGACATACAAAAGGTAACTGAGAAAAACAACTATACATCAAAAGTTAGAACTGGGCAAGTGGAAGCTAATGATTCTATGAGGCATCAAGAATATATCAAACAAATTCAAAAGACTGAAAAATAATGAAAGAAAATGTAAAAAATATCACATGGAGAAAACAAGTGATCTGGAAAACAGATCCAGAAGAAGCAATATCAGAATCACTGGACTACTAGAAAGCCAAAATCAAAGAAAAACCTAGATAGCATCTTTCAAGAAATTATCAAGGAAAACTTCCCTGACGTCCTAGAACCAGAGGGCAAAATAGGCATTGAAAGCATCTACCAATCACCTCAGGAAAGAGAAACTTAGATAAAAACTCCAAGGAACATTATAGCCAACTTTCAGAATTATCCAATCAAAGAAAAATTACTACAAGTGGCTAGAAAGAAAAAATTCAAACATCAAGGAGCCACAATCAGGATTACACAGGACTTGGCAGCTGCAACATTAAAAGATCAGAGGTCATGGAATATGATATTGTGGAAGTCAAAGGAGCTAAGACTATAACCCAGAATCACTTACCTGGCAAAATTAAGCATAATACATCAAGGGAAAAGGGGTGATTCAATGAAATATAAAAATTTCAAGGTTTCATGAGGAAAAGACCAGCATTAAACCAAAAACTTAATCTCCATTATCAAGACCCAAGAGAAACATAAAGAAGAGAAAAGGGAAAAGAAAACATAAGAAATTCAACACAACTAAACTGTTTAGATCCATACATGGGAAAATAATTGTAATTCTTAAAAAAAAAAATACTAATAGTATAACTAGGAGGAATATACGTAGACAGAGGTTATGGGTATCAGGTGAATTTGAGGGAAAGACATGAAAATTAAGGGATGAGAAAGAGAAGTACACTAGTTGTAGAAGGGAAGGAGAAGTAGAAAGGGGGAAATTATTTCACATGAAGAGGTAGGAAAAGCCTATTATAGTGGAAGGGAAGATGGGAGGGTGGGCAATGGGCATCACTTAAACCTCACTCTCATCAGTACTGTCTCAAAGAGGGAATAATATGCACAATTAGTTGAATATAGAAATCTAACTTACCTGATGGACTGGAAGGAAAGTAGAAAGCTGGGAAATAATTTTTATTGTCAGTGTTTCTAATAAAGGACTCATTTCTAAAATATATAAGGAATTGAGTCAAATTTATAAGATTACAAGTCATTTCCCAATTGATTACTGGTCAAAGGATCTGAACAGGCAGTTTTCAAATGAAGAAATTAAAGTTATCTAGCCATGTGAAAAAATTCTCTAAATCACTACTGATTAGAGAAATGAAGATTAAAACGCTGAAGTACCATCTCATACCTATCTCATGGGCTAATATGACAAAAACGGAAAATGGTAATGTTGAAGAAGATGTGGGAAAGGTGCAACACTAATGCATGTTGGTGCAGTTGTGAACTGATCCAACCATTCTGGAGAGCAATTTGGTACTATGCCCAAAGGGCCATAAAACTGTCCATACCATTGGATCCAGCAATACCACTACTAGGCCTGTATCCCACAGAGACAACAAAAAATGAAAACTGACCCACATGTGCAAAAATATTTATAGAAGCCCTTTTTGTGGAGGCAAAATATTGGAAACTGAGGGAATGGCTGAACAAGCTGTGGTATATGAATGTAATGAAATACTATTTATGATGGGGAGGCAGATTTCAGAAAACCCTGGAAAGACTTTTAGAAACTGATGCAAAATGAAATAAACAGAACCAGGAAAACAGTGTACTCAATATTGGCAACATTGTATGATGATCTGCTATGAATGACTCAGGCTTTCTTAGCAGCACAGCAATCTAAGAAGAGTGCAAGGGATTCATGAAGGAAAATACTATCCATATCCAGAGAAAGAACTGATGGACTCTGAATGCAGATCAAATCTTACTTTTTTTTCACTTAGCTTTTTTTTTTTTTGCAGTTTTTATCCTTTTGATATATTTCTTCTTTCACAACTGTGACTAATATGGGAATGTCTTAAATAATAGCACATGTATAACCTATATCAAATTGTCCATCATTTTTGGAAGGGGGAGGGGAGTGGACAGAGGGAGGGAGAAGAATCTTGTAAAAATGAACGCTAAAAATTGTCTTGACATATAATTGGGGGCGGGGAGGATAAAGTACTGTTAAAAAAGAAACAAAACATTTTTTGGGTTCTAAATACTCTTCCTCTCTCCCAACCATCCTCCACCTATTGAAAACGCAAGCAATATAATATCAATGGTATACATGACGTCATGCAAAACATATTTCCATGTAAGCCATGTTGCAAAAATAATAATAAAAAGAATGGAAAGAAAACTTTTAAAAATTATACTTAAATTTGCACTCAGAGTTCATCAGTCCTCTCCTTGAAGATGGATAGCATTTTTCATCATGGGTCCTTATAAGACTTAGAAGTCTTTCCAGGTTATTCTGAAAACTTCTTGTTCATCATATCTTAAAGTACACAATCATATACCACAACTTGTTCAGCCATTTCCCAATTGATGGATATCCCCTCATTTTTTCCAATTCTTTGTCACCACAGAAAGCTGTTATAAATATTTTTCTATATATGATCCTTTGCCCTTTGTCTTTGATTACTTTGAGATACAAACCTAGTAGTAGTATTGCTGAATCAAAGAATATACATATAATTTTGTATCCTTTTGCCCACAGTTCCAAATTGTTCTCTGGAATGGTTGTACCAATTCCCAACTCCACCAAAAATGCATTCCTTTTTTTCGTATCCCCTCCGGTAGTTATAATTTCCCTTTTCTATCATGCTATCCAATTTGATAGGTATGAGGTGGTACTGTAGAGTTATTTTAATTTGCATTTCTCTAATCCGTAGTGATTTACAGAATTTTTTTAAACTGCCTGTTCATATCCCTTAACTATCTATATATTAGGGATCCATTAATATGCTTTATAAATTTGGCTCAGTTACCTTTACATTTGGAAAATTGAATCTTTACTGAGGTTCTGAGACACTGTAAATTTTTCCCCAGTTTCCTGCTTTCTGGCTAATTTTTGTTGCATTGGTTTTGTTTGTGCAAAATATTTTTTGGTTTAATGTAATCAAAATTATCCATTTTACTTCTTGTTATGTTCTCTTTTGTTTGGGTCATAAATTCTTTTTTTATCCATATATCTTACAGGCCAAAAAAAAAAATTCATGACCCTATAATTTGCTTGTGATACCATCCTTTATGCTGAAATCATCTAACCATTTTGACTTTATCTTATCATACCATGTGAAATGTGGGTCAATGTCTAGTTTCTGACAAACTAATCTCCAATTTTCCCATAAATTTTTGTCAATTAGTGAGTTCTGGTTCCCAAAGTTAGATGTTTGGGTTTTTCAAATATTAGATTCCTATAGTCATTTACTACTGTACATTTTGTATGTATTCTATTTCACTGATCCATTGCTTTATTTCTTAGCCAATATCAGATTATTTTGATGATTGCCACTTTGTAATATAGTTCGAAATCTGTTACTGTGTAACAGCAAGGAACTCGGGATACATAGAGGGGTCTGCTGTACAGGTTCTTAGATCTGCTTTTCTAAAAGGAAAGCAACTTTTGAGGGGTCAATAATCACTTTAATCAAACACATATATCATTCACTTAGTTCAGGAGAAAAAAATCAGCACCCTGAACTTTAGAGAAAATGCAAACAGAGAAATAAAGACCAACAGACAGGGCTTCCAACTGTCTGACATAAGCAATACATACACCACAGATCAACAGACAGATCCAAATGTTTAACCATTACATACATACATAATTACCAGCGAGTGAAGCACCAACATCTTGGTTTTCAAAGCCAGGGGGCTCCTTAGCAGTTGCCCCAGTCTCATCTGGCCAAACAAATAGGTTCAGTGAGTAAGCCCCAAAATAAGATAACACCTCAGAATACATATACACTTTTCAGAGCCAGAGGGCATCATGACCCTTGAGAACCAGTGCCTGGAAATTAATAAAAGGTGTGGGTCTTCCTACAAAATAAATCTTCCCTAATCAAGCTTCCCTTAATGGGCAGGCCATTAATGGGTGGGGGAGATCTTTAACTCTCATTAACATAATTAACATAACAGATGGGTTGGATAAATTCTCTTTTTTTTTTTTGCCTGGAGCGGGACTCCCAGAAAGAGGGAATCATTTGCCATTCTGGTTGGACTCCACATGCAACTTATCTTTTGCAGGGTTAGATGGGGGGAATAGCTAGGGAACAAGAACATGGAAGTGCTTTTGGTTCCCTGCGCAGTCATCAGGAAGGCAGGTGAGACTGAGAAGTTGTAGGCAAGGGTGGGCAATGAAAGAAACTAAATTGTCTAGCAGACTTCTGTTTTCAAAAGACTCTCTAATTTGGCCAGTATTGTTAGTATTTTGCACTTAACATTTGGAAATATCTTAACTTCCTGGGGTCATGAGTATGGTCTGATTCAATGAAATTATGCTATGGTATTTTAACATTTCCAACAACTAGGCAACCCTATTTTTTTCATCATATCTCTAGTTCACAGTGGAAAACATCAGCTGGCATTGGTATTTATGGACTACAGGATTTCCCAAGTTCCTTTGCAAATGGCAATACTGATACCTGCCCCTACCAACTCCACAAAGATGCTATAAGGAGAAATGAGACAATATGTGCTATAATGCTCACAAGCACTCAGGAGAAAAGGTGCTGTTTAAATTGCAATGAAACAGTAGGAGATTTTAAAGCACAACATTGCAATGGAATTATTATAATGAATGGCAGAAATAGATATTTGAAAATATATAAGTTCTTTTATTCTTCTTAAATGTATTTAGTGTCAACTTAAGTCTCATTTTTTACACACCCACACATACCTTTATCACTCAGTGAAAAAGAAAAGAATATTCTCTTTGTCTTTGCTAGAGATCCTTAATTTTTTTTTTTTGTCTTACCCAGCCTAACCCCATAAACTGCTTATCTCCATTGTGGCTGGTAGGAGACATTTTACTTCCTTTCTGTTTGCTGCCTGCTGCCTGGAGGAGTCCTCTTCACTCACCTATATTTCCTTAGATTGAATAACTACTGCCTTGTTCAAGCCTATCTAGCATCTGGTTTATTATCTTTATAGCCTTAACTGGTCAGACTAGCCACTGAGACAGAAGTCTGTCTCCTTGTTTGAGGTATATCTGATTCCATTTCCTTAATGCAGCACAGTGGAGAAAGCATTCAGTTTCTATTTTTAAAGATTCCTTCTTTGCTATTTAATTTTTGCAAGATATTAGACCTTTCTCTGGGCCTCAGATTCCTCATTGACAGAATGATAGGGTTGGGCTAGACCTCCAATGTCTCTTCCAGCTTCTACATATTTGTAGGTCTTTAAGGTTTGCAAGGTTTCTCACAAAAATGTCATACAGAGGCATCATGAAACATTACAAAGACTTTGGGGTCAGAGGACTTCAGTTAAAATCTTATCTGTAAGTGACCACCTATATGACTATCAGGAAGTCACATCACTTTTTTGAGCCTGAATTTTCTTCTCTATAAAATTATTCCCCTCCCCTTGGAGCAAAGGGCATCATGGCAGTTGGTCACCTACTTTCTCAAAATGGGCGGAATAAATCCTCTCTAGTCTTTTCCTACCATGGGACTTCTAGAGAGAGGGAACTGTTTATCACTATGGTTAGACTCAACCTTTTTTAGCTCTAAATATATTGTTCTAAGTAAAGAGTTTTATTATTATTATTATCACCATTATAAAGAGGGGAAGACTGAGACACTAGGAAGTGAACTGATTTTCAGTGATATATTGGTTATGTATCTGAAGTGAGATTTGAATATTAGTATCCTGACTCCAGGTTCAATGTACTTTCCACTATGTCACATTGACTCAGATGCTATGTTCTTCCTGCCATTCAACTTTCTTAGCATTCAGACAATCAGTTCAAATCCCTTTGAAGCTGAGGGGCAATCTTTTGTGTTTTTAGAAGACATAGTTTCTTGGTTCTTCCTCCCCACTCCTGATATTTGCATTGCTATATTACATATTATATATCTGTACTTATTGTATACACACATGTATACATATACACAAATACATTAACATATATGATAAGTATATATATAACATATGTAAATCTGCATATATTCACATTTACATGTGTATATGTACAACTATATAATATATATTGAGTACACTGGTATAGAGAAAAAACATGCATAAAATTAAAGCAAGTCCAAATCAACCAAATTTTGATAATTTTCAAACACCTTTTGAGATTACTGCATCCCCTCAACATGTTAAAACCATGACTGAGAATTGCCAGTGTAGTCATTGAACAACTTCTGCCTCTTTCCTCTACATCAGGGACTTCCTAAATGCTCTTAGAAACTGCACATCTACTTTCCCAGAGTGATCTCTTTTTTCTTTTAAATCCTCCTGAAAGAAACTGCACACCTAGTTTCCCAGAGAGACCTCTTTTTAAAAAAACCCACTTTAATTTTAATATTTTATTTTTAACATAATTTTAATTTCAGAATATATGCTTACCCTCACTCTACCCAACAAGCCATCTTCTGTAACCATAGAATAAAAAGAGAAGGGAACAAAAAGAAGATCAAACTAATCAGCACAAAAAACAAATCTGAAAGCATATATAATGTTCCAAACCCAAAGTCCCCGCACATGCAAAGAAGGGAGAGAGGCGCATTTTTCCTGGAAGACATTTTACGCTTTTGTTCTCTTACCAAAGTTAGCCTTAGATCTGGTTTTCTAAATTTGCTTAATTAATATATATTTTTCTAACCTGTATACTTAGTGCTTTTGTTTGGACGCCCCTTAATGAGGATTGGCACCAGTGTCAGTCAAGCATATGATACCACATGGATAGGTTTACTGAATAAATGTTTGTTATAATTCATCTCTCCTTGGGGGAGGCCACGGTAGTTGAATATCGCATTGAATACTAAGGGTTGACTCTGCAAGTATGTCTTGGATTAAAATGCCAATCATAGTGGATACAAAGAGCACTGAAAGAGTAAGTTGTTGACTGGACATGAAGGTAAAGGATTTCATTTTGGATTAGTAAAGTGGTTGGCTACTTTGCTTGGTTTTCCAGTGTTGATAGAGAAGAATTGGACCATAGCTCCACAGTAGATTGAATGGAAATAGTACCATAGAGCTCACTAATGGTTCTGACCATGATGTCCCTATTTTGGCATCAGATGCTGAAATCTTCCTCCTCTATACGTGGATTTATTGCCTCACAACAATGGGCCTCTATCATATGAATATTCTAATTTCTTCCTTTTATCCTCATTTCTGTTCTATGTTCAGTACTGTGGACTACTTCTTACAAAAGACAATAAAAACTTTGAGAAAATTCTCAGAAGTGTTCCCAGGATGGGTAAGGTCATCAAGATTATTCCATGTGAATGTCATTTGAAGAAAGTGGATGTATTTAGTTGAAAGGAGAGAAGACAAGATAGCTGCCTCTAAGTTTCTAAAGTGTTCTTATTTGTAAAAGAGTAGAGTTTTGTTCTTGATGTCAGCTATTAGTAAATAGTACTAGAGAGCGATCCCTATTCAGGTGAAAGTTATAAGAGAGGGAAAATATTCCTGGCCAAGATGGCACCTGAACTCTCCCAACATTCCCCTCCAAACAATGTTAAAATAATTCACCAAATCAAATTTTCGAGTGGCAGAACGAACAAAAGGTCACAGGGAGATATTTTTCCAGTACAAGAAAACTTAGGAGGTTCACAGGAGAGGTCTGTAATACCAGGGTTGACTCAGGCCCTGAACACAGCAGAAGCATCAGTGGTAGGCCTTGGCTGCAAGGATAGAAACAGCAGTTTTGGGAATTCTCATCCCAGGGATGGTAAGGAATTAGGAAAGCTTGTGAAAAAGAGATTACAGCAGACTCTTTGCTGGCATTAGGTGTAACTGGACACTGATTGGCAATTCTATTACCCATAAAGAGTTCAAGGTCACAGTTCCAGAGTGGAGAGGGGCACTTGTGATTAGTAGTAAGGAAGTCGGGACCTTGGTCACAGTTCCAGAGCCAGGAGGAGCACTAGTACTTGTGGATGCAGGGGAAGAGGGGCCCTTCCTTGGTAAAAAGCAGAGTCTAGACCAGGAGAGCAGTGACCATACTTTCCCCTGCATAACACACACCTTTACATGGAAAACTCACAAAACCACAGAATTAGCTCTTAAAACAGCAAAACAAAGAAGTCTGAATCTTGGTGCAGTACTTCCCCAACCCCAGCCCAACATGAACATAAAATTCAAAGTGAAGAAACGATGTGGTAGGAAAATGAGCAAACAACAACAACAAATTAAACAACTTGACCATCAAAAGCTACTACAGTGGCAGAGAAGATCAAAACATAAATTCATAAGAAGATGACAATATAGAAATAGCTATGAGAAAAACCTCAAAGAAAAATTCTAACTGGACCCAAAGTCAGTGAAAAATTCCTGGAAGAATTAAAGAAAAACATAAGAGTAGTCGAGAAAAAAAAATTGGGGAAAGGAAGGAGAATAAGGTAAGAAAATTACAAAAAGAGAATTAAAAGCTTGGTAAAAGAAGCACACACAAAAAAATACTGAAGAAAATAATAGCTCTAAGAAAACAGAATTGGCCTAATGGCAAAAGAGGCACATAAATTAATGGAAGAAAATAACTCCCTCAAAAGCAGAATAAGCCAAATAGAAAAAAAAAAGCGGTACAAAAAACTTATTGAAGAAAAGAATTCCTTAAAAATTAGAATTGGGCAAGTGGAAGCTAATGACTCCATGAGACATCAAGATATAATAAAACAAAGTGAAAAGAATGAAAAAGTAGAAGAAAATGTGAAACATTTTCCTTGGAAAAATTATTGACCTGGAAAACAGATTGAGGAGAGATAACTTAAAAAGTATTAGACTAGCAGAAAGCCATGATAGAAAAAAAAAGAATATGCTCATCATATTCCAGGACATTATCAAAGAAAATTGCCTTGATATCTTAGAATCAGAAGGCAAAATAGAAATGGAATGTTCTACCCATTACCTCTTTTAGAAAATCCCAAAATGAAAATGCCCAGGAATATTATACCAAATTCCAGACTTCCCAGGTCTTGAAGAAAATATTGCAAGCACCCTGAAAGAAAAAAAAATCAAATATCAAGGAACCACAATCAGGATCATACAAGATTTAACAGCAACCATATTAAAAGAATGGTGGGCTTAGAATGTGATATCTCAAAAAGCAAAAGAGCTAAAATTACAGCCAAGAATAACATACTTAGCAAAACTGAGTATAATCTTTTTTTTTTTATTTTAAGCTTTTATTTAGTATTTGTCTTTTCCCAGGTACATGTAAAAATAATTTTTAACACTCATTTAAAAAACTTTGAGTTCCAAATTCTTTGAGCATAACCTTTCAAGGAAACATTTAATGAAATAAAAGACTTCCAGGTATCCCTGATGAAAATATTAGAGCTGAATAGAAAATTTAATATTCAAACAAAGCCTCAAAAGAAGCATAAAAATGTAAACATGACTCAGTAGAGTTAAACTGTTTATATTCCTATATGGGAAGATGACATATGCAGTTCCCAAGGACTTTCTCATTATTTGGGCAGTTCAGGTCTGCTTAGATAGATGCGAACAAGTGTGAGTCAATTACAATGGGGTAATCTCTAAAACAAATAATGTAGGGTGAGAAAGAGGGATGAACTGAGGGAAGTAGGGAGGGAAGGATAGAATGTGGCAAATTTTCTAAAAAGAACTTTTATAATGAAGGAAAAATGGGGGGAGGGTGGGCAATGCTTTAACTTCACTCTCAATTGGAATTGGTTCAAAGAGGAAAGAATATAAAGACATACTTAGTTGGGTATAGAAATCTATCTTACCTAATTGGGAGATAGGATGGGAAGAGGATAAGAGACATGGTTGGAGGAATGACAAGGGGGATGTTGGATTTGAGGAGGCAGTGGTTTGAAGCAAGACAGACTTTTGAGGTGCAACTGGATAAGATATGATGAGAGAAAAGAATAAACAGGAAAATGGGATAGAGGGAAATGTACATCTAGTGATAATAACTATGAATGTGAATGGGATGAGTTAACCCATAGACTAGAAAAGGATAGCAGAATAGATGAGAAATCACAATCCAACAATATATTATGTGCCAGAGATACACTTAGGACAGAAAGGCACACACAGAGTTGAAATAAAGGGCTACAGTAAAGTCTATTATGCGTCAGATGAAATGAAGAGGGCAGAGGTGGTAATCATAATCTCAGGCAAAACAAAAGCAAAAATTGACCTAACAGAAAAAGACAATCGTGGAAATTCTATTTTGTTAAAAGACACCATAGACAATAAAGTAACATAAACAAAATTTGTAGTAAGTTTCTTTAATAAAGGCCTCATTTCTCAAGTATTTAGGGAACTGAGTTAAATTTACAAAACTAATGTGCGCCCCCCAATTGATAAATGATCAAAGGATATAAACAGGAAGTTTTCAGAAGAAATCAAAGCTGTCTGTAGTTACATGAAAAAATTCTTGAAATCAGTATTGATTAGAGAAAGGCAAATTAAAAAAACTCCAGGGTACCAACTCACACCTATGAGAAATAACATGCTGGAGAAGATGAGGGAAAATAGGTACGTTAATGAACTGCTGGTATAGTGAACTAGTCTAATCATTCTGAAGAACAATCTGGAACTACACCCAAAAGACTATAAAACTGTGTATCTTCTTTGATCCAGCAATACCATTATTAGGTCTGTACCCTAAAGAGAACTAAGAAAATAGAAAAAGACCTATGTGTACAAAAATATTTAGAGTAGTTATTTCTGTGATGTCAAAGAATTGGAAATTAAGGGCATGTTCATCAATTGGGGAATGACTAAACAAGTTATGCATATGATTTATGTGGTAGGAAATTATGAGAGGGTAGTTTCAGAAAAAGAATACGGCAAGACCTACATGAACTGGTGCAAAATGAAGTGAGAAGAAATGGAATCTCTGTGCACAGGAACAGCAATGTTATAGTGATGATCAACTGAGAAAGACTTCACTCTTCTGATCCATGCAGTGATCCAAGACAATTCCAAAGGACTCATGATGAAGAGCTGATGAACTCTGAAAGCAAACTGAGGTACAATTTTATTTCTTTTTTTTCTGAAATGTGGGCAATATGGAAATATGTTCTCCATGATTTCACAAGTATAATTTGACATATTTTTCTGCCTTCTCAGTGGGAGAGGGAGGTGTGGGAAAGCAGAAGAGAATCTGGAACTCAAAAATGAAAAAGAAAAGAATGTCAAAATTAGTAATAAATAAACAGAATGCCAAAAAATGACCAAAAAATGAAATCCTAACAATGACAGTTATCTCAAGGTGGGATTGATTGCTTCTGGGAGCATTTAAGTTCTTCCTCACTGAAGGTGTTTAAGTTGAGGTTGGATTACCATATCTCAGTCTGATGGCAGAGAAGAAATACTTTTTTTGGTACTTGTTAGACTTACTGGTCTCTGAGGTTCCTACCACCTATGAGATCTTACAATTCTGTAGCTGAATGGATTGATCAACTCAGCAAAATAAACTGCTAAATTTAATTAACCAAAGGGATATTCTGTCTAACACAAGACCCAGTAGATTAGTCTGATTTTTTTAAACTTTCAACATGTTACTTTGATGTTGTATTAGCACAGTCTTGGAAATGTACCATCTAAAAGACTTTTTAAAAAAATCTCTAAAACTTTAAACTTTCCACTGATTCTCAACCCAACTTTTAGACCTTTTAGGAGAGGAAGAATCAATGGTATGCTTTTTCTCTGTTAAAAATGAAAACAAAAACAAATTCATGTGCTTTCATCTGAATCCAAAGTAGATACTATTAGCCCACTTTGTAGTAGAATATAAAAGCTGACATATTTATTTTCTTCAATGGAGATAGATTTACTTGGATTCACTCAGAAAATATCATCTGATTTCTTGTACAAAATTACCTCAATGGGTGATACTATCTATGGCCACTAATCAGTCAATCAGTCAGTCAATAGACAAGCCTTTATTAAGTTTCTTACTATGTGACAGCACTTGGCTATTCACTGGGGAGACAAATACATAGATTAATACAATTCCTACTTGCAAGGAGCTGAGATTCAAATGGGGCAGACAACATTTACATAGGTAAATATGTATATAGAAAAAATATAAAGAGAATAAATGCAATCAATTCGAAGAATTTTGAGAGGTAATTTAGACACTAGCAATTGTGGGGAGGGATCAGGAAAAATGTCATGCTTAAAGAGGGAATGAATTCCAGCAATAAGGATAGCCAGCACAAAGCCTTGGAGATACATATTATGGTAGAGATGGAGATGGAGATGGGAATGGAAATGGATTGATGTGTAAGAGGAACAGAATAAAAGCCAGGTTGGTTAGATTGAAAAGTACTGGAGAGAGAATAATGTACAATGAGGATGTAAAGATAGGTTAAATCCAGGTAGTAAAGGACTTTAAAAGCAAAAAAAAAAAAAAAAAAAAGGTTTTCCTAGAGGCAATTGGAAGATATCAGAACTGACTAAAGAATGCAGTGACATAGTCAAATCTGTACCAAAGAAAAATTGCTCTGGTATCCATTTGTTGGATGGACTAGAATGGTGGGTACTTATGACTCGTAAGGCAATAAAAGAAGGTTGTTATAAAACAGACTTGCACACATTGGCAGTAGGTAGGGGCCAAAACCAAAATGGGTTAAACTTTGGGCTGCAGATATGTTTTAGAAGCTTACTTTCCAAGTAAAGGTATAATTAATGATTAAACTATTTCCCAAAAACACTTTTTTAAATTGGGACATAACCCAGAGCCTGCAATCAGCAAACACCTCTTTATGAAGTCACCTTCATTAAAAGACTTCCCAGCAGCAGCAACTTCTTTAGAAATCTGAAAACTAACGTTGTCACCTCCTTTTCTGAGTTTAATTTCTTGAAAAACTGTTCTTTCCTACTGAGACTTTCCAACAATTTGGACTCTTTAATTTGTTTTTCATTTTTTCTAATTTGCCTAAGTCAGGATGTTTTGATTCAAAATGGTGGTGCAGTTTGTATTCCCTTGGAATGGCTATTCTTAGCAAAAAAGGCACAATATTTTTTCTCTCATGCAAGTAAACAAGTATCTATTTGTGCACTCCAAATTAAACACTTTGTTCTGATTTGATCTTCTGTTTCTTTTTATCACTCATTTCACAAACTTACTCCAAAAATTTTAATATTATAACAAAAAAAAAATCTCCACAGCAACTGCTCACATATAAAGAAATACTAAACTAAGTGAGTGTCTGACCTTCAAAGAGCACCAGAAACCCATGTAACTTGGAGGGTGGTTGTGAAGCAAGAGAGGGGAAGAAGCCCTAGGGTTTGCTGCTCATCTCATAGTGGCATCAGCTGTGGTGGTGTGTGGCTACACTCACTTTGTCCCTGTTCAACACGAATAATGACCAAAAAACACAGCAAAAAAGATATGACTCACACTCCTATCAGACTGGAGACAGACTGAAGATCCTTGGTTGTTGTGGGTCACATGGCAAACAGGAGAGAGTGCACAGTAGCAACCCACCTGCCAAGTTACAGCACTGGCACAATAGTGACTAGTGGAAGGAGGGTTAAGCAGGGCACAGACAAAGCATTCTTTACATCTTTACTTTCTTTCACATCCTCTACATTTTCACAGACTGCCCAAAGTCCTTTGACAGGCAACAAGCATCCCATATTGGTTGGGTTGTATATTGTGCAAGCCTGTTACAAAACAGGAGCTAGTAAGGGACTGAATTAAGGTGGTGGTTGTGTAAATAAAGAAGTGTTGGATGTTTGAGACATTATGGAGATAGAAACAGCAAGAGTTGGCAATTGATTGGCCATGTTGGGGTGAGGGAAAGTGAGGCATTAAGGAAAATACTGAGGTTACAAAACTGAGAGATTTGAAGGATGGTAGTAGCTTCAACATAAATAATGAAGTGTAGAAGAAAAGAGGGGAAGATAATGAGTTTTGTTTTGGACATGTTGAAGTTGAAATGTCTCTGGGATATCCAATAGAAAATGCCAAATGGCTAATGAGTGACATGGAACTGAAGCTCTCAGGGGAGATGTATATTTCTCTGGATGCATAGAGCTATGAGTCACCAACGGGAGATGATTAAGTTACCAAGAGATGAAGACAAAAGGGAGAAGAGAAGAGTCTAGGATAGAACCTTGTGGAATAGCTAAAGTCAAGGCATGGGATACATATTATAAGCCAGCAAAGGAGATGAGAGGAATGATTATATGGGGGCGGGGAATACCATAAGAGAACGGAGTCACAGAAACCCAGTGTGGACCGAGTATCTAGGACGTCACCAATATTCATACAGTTGATTGAGAAGGACGAAGATAAAGAGTTATTTTCTGGGTAAACCGAACTAAAAATGGAAATAGTGAATACATATCATATAGAATTACATAATCCTACTTAACAATGTTTTTACCATTTGTATTTATATATTCCTGTTGTCTTTTTATCCAGGCTAGTTTATATTTGTAGAGAGATTGGAATAGCTTTTAGAAAAAAAAAAGGGACTCATTTATTATGTAAATTATTCAGACAATGAGACTGAATATTTGATACATTGATTCCATCGGTTTTGGAATGAGAATAATAGGTGGTACTGTAGATATAGTGCTAGATTTGTAGTCAGGAAGGCTTGAGACCCAATTCTGTCTCAGAGAGTGTATGACCTTGGGTAAGTCACTAAATGTCTCTCAGCCTTAATTTTTCTCCTGTAAAATGGGGATAATAATAGCACCTACTTTATAGGACTGTTGTGAGTATCAGTTGAGATAATACAGGAAAGTACTTTGAAAACCTTAAAGCACCATATAAGTGACTTTTATTATTATTACCAATATCATTATTTTATTTTGGGAAAATAAGTTACCATGGGTCTAAGAATATTTTTAGAACTGTACATTTGTGTCTGTTATTTTTTTAAAACAATCTCTTATTTATAATGGAGGACTAGACTATATGTTATTTTGTTCAGCTAGCTGAATATTTGACAATTATAATCTATCTGGCTTTCTGCTGTAAAACAATAAACAGAACATTCATAGGCCCAGGTAACATGGAAAGAATATTGGATTTGAATATGGGATTTGGGTTTGAATCCTAATCTACTAATGATCTGTGTGACCTTGGTTAAGTCACCTCTTTTAGCCTCATGCTACGTAATCTGGAAGAGCCTTTGCAGCTCTAAAATCTTGCAGTCTTCAGGTCTGGGACTCAATATCACTAACTAGAAAGCAATACAATTTCTATCCCATGAAGCACCAGCAAAGGTAATATATTCTACTCTCAGAAGAGGTTTGGAAGTTTTCCAAAGGTGTTAGGAGGAAAACATTGGTTCATGGGATGCCATGCAAACCAATTCAATCCAATCAACTTTTATTTAAATGCCTACAAAAAGGAAAAAAAAAAAGTACTTCTATTCAAGAAGTTTACATTCTACCAGATGGATGAGTGGAGATGAACACCACGTACTCTGACAAGTAAATGCAAATATATGCAAAATAAATACTAAATAATTAGAGGCAGTATTAACAACTAAGATCATCAGGAAAAGCTCTTGTAGAAGGTGGCTGCTAAGCTGAGTCTTGAAGAAAGTCAGGGAAGCCGAGAAGAGGAGGTGAGCAAGGGAAGCATTTTAGACAAGAATAATTTGTTTAAAGGTATAGGAAATGAAATGTTATTTACAGGAAAAAAAATTGGTTATTTGGCAGGAACATAGAATATGTGAAGGAGAATAATATAAAATAAGTCTCAAAAGACAGGATATGGTGAGATGAAGAAGGGCTTTGAATTCCAGACAGGATGGGTTCAATTTTATCCTAGAGGCAACAGGAAGACACTTAAACTTCACAGACATGAGGGTTACATGGTAGGAAATATGCTTTAGGAAAATCTGTTTGAAAGCTCTCTGAGAGGAGAGACAAGAGACATGGAATGGGATAAATCATTACCATATTAGTAGGGGTGAGAAGGGATGAAGGCTTGAACTACAGATGTGAGTGGTAGGAAGGAGACATTTGCTAGGATTATTCCAGAAGTATAACTAATATGATTTGGCAACTGATGGGATAATAATAATAAGCATTTATGTGATTTAAGGTTTGCCACGGGATTTAAATGTTAATTTATTTAAAATGAGGATAAGGAAGATTAATTGAAGATGAGTTCAAGGTTATGAATCTGGGTGAATAGAAGGAGGATCATGCTCTCAACAGAAATAGAGTAGTTGAGAAGAGGGGAGGATTTTTTTTTGGGGGGGGAAGAATAAGTTTAATTTTAAACATAATAAGTTTGAGATGCCTATGGCATATCCATGTGGAATGTCCAACAAGCAGTTGGTGATACTGGAATGGAGTTCAGGAGAGAGGGGAAGGCTAGATATGTAGATATAGGAGATCATAGTTGGATCCATGGAAGCTAAAAAGATCACCAAGAAAGAATATAAAAGAGGGCCCAAGAGAAAGCCCTGCAGTGAGGGGAACTTGCAGCCTCAAGTTACATGTGGCCCTCTATGTCCTCAAATGTGGTCTTTTCACTGAATTCAAAGAGTTACATTTGATCTAGAGGGCCTCGAGGCTGAAGGTTCTCCACCCTGAAGACATTTGGGGCAGTACATGAATGATGATCCTGCAAAATACACTAAGAAAGAAGGGACAGACAGGCAGTCAGTGAATCAGTAGAGAATGATGTTATGATGACCCTGGAAGGCGAGAGTATCCAGGACAGGAGGATGTTCAATGGTACCCAGTACTGTAGAGAGGAAAAGAAGGATGAGTTCTTCCTAAAGCTTATTGAAGCTGAATTCATGGAAGGACAGGGTAAATTGGTCTGGCCTTGGACAAAGCTGTGGAGCAAGTTGTCTGTCTTTAGTGCCATACCACATTTCCTACTCCTAATATCTGCTTCTTAGTTCTTTTTTGACTGACTAAGTAACCCTTCCTATTCCAGGTGTCCAGGACTCTAAGTTCACCTTGTTCCCTTTTATCAAAGAAAAATGTATCTGATAAACTCTTTCCAACTGAGGCTTTAGTGACTGATAAGAACCTAATGTTTACTTTTTCACAAGCATTTTATTCATTTAAAGATAGGACACCTGGAAAGGATAATTTTTTATTCCAAAGGAAGAATTCTGAATAGTTTTAACTACACTCACTCTAGCACCTGAGCAAGTGATATTTTTTTATTAGGGGGTCTTTCGAGTCATATCATGTGGATAATTGTTTACGCCATCTAAGTATGGCTAAGGATAGTTCTGGAAGTGAGTGGTATAATATCAGAGATAATAATTTCTGCTGTCCTTTATAGTGGTCTAATTGGAGTAAGGAGAAGAGGATTCCCAATTGGGATAGGTGATTTTCTTTTTTCTTTTGTAAATTAATTTATTTATTTTCAGTTTTCAACAATCACTTCCATATGTTTTAACTTTTCTCTCCCTCCCTCTGCATCCCTCCCCAAGACAGCTTGCAGCATTATATGGGTTCTATGCATACATTCTTAGCAGACACATTTTCACTTTAGTTATGTTGCATAGAACTAAAATGAATGAGAGGAACCATGAGAAAAAATAAAACAAAACAAAACATACCAAAAGAGAAAATAGTCTTTTTCATTCTGTGTTTTGACTCCATAGTTCTTTCTCTGGATGTGGATGGCATGTTACATCAAGAGTTCTTTAGAAATGTTTTACGTGCTTGAATTGCTGTGAAGGGCTAAGTCTATTAGAAACAGTTCTCTCACACTGTGGCTATTACTGTATATAACTTCTCCTGGCTCTGCTCATTTCACTCAGCATCTGTTCATATAAATCTTTCCAGGTTTTTCTGAAGTCCACATGTATGTCATTTCTAATGGCATAATAATATTCCATTACATTCATATATCACACCTTGTTCAGCATTCTTAAAGACAACAGAAAGGGCACAAAAGTAGGGAAACCAAAAAAGCACTGGGATGGGAGGCAAGAGATCTGGGTCCTATTTAACCTCAGCTGAACAAAAACTGTGTGACATTTGGTAAGCCACATAACTTCCTTGGCTGTCAGTTTCCTTATCAGGAAACAAGGAGGTTGTACTAGATTGCTCTTTAATTGGGAAATTCTCTGATTTTATGCCAATATAAAAAGGAATCCCAGTTCAAGTTGAAAACTCTTTCTGGCTAAGAAGGAAGACAAGTGAAATGGAGTCTACCTGAGCAGAAACAGGTTTCTGATTTCTTGATCTATTTGTCACTGTCTTGATTATTCTTGGTTTATGTCACTGCCTGAGATTGTTCTCAGTTGCCCTGACTTCTGAATCAAGTGGAGAGGTAGGAGAAACCAGTGTTTGTTTATCTGGAACCTCCCCTCAAGCTCCATACTGGCTGGGAACTGAAGGTCACAGCTGAGCTCCAATTAAGCTGCAGGACTTGGCCATCACTAGAACAGAACCCTCAGCCTCATTGCCTCTCTTTCTCTCCATGGAAGGCCTTTGGCAAGAAAAGAAGATATTGGGGGAGGGAAGGAGGAGGAAAAAATCTGAGGGCAGCACCAGATGCAAGCTGTTGTTTGCAGAGGAAATATGTTACTAGGAAGGAAGGAGCCCATTGAGCAGCTGCTTCATGAAGCCAGTGATAAAAAATTAAAAAATAAATAAAATAAACTTTGCATGTGAAAACAGCATTAGAACAACATCTGCAAAGCACCTAGCAGACCCCCTAGTCCTAATGCAGGGCAAAGACAGTCTAACCAGAAGGGAGCCTCTTCACACAGGTGGACGCAAGCAGCCAACCCTTTTGCCTAGTCACACCACTCATATTGTAAGCCAAGAGGAAGAAAGCAAACTTAGCAGGGCAGCTGCTGAAATTGGGAGGGCCCTCAGGCATGGTGCCCATCAGATTATCCAAATGCACCAAGAAATGTACGTTCCAGTGAGAGATGTTGAGCAGAACCGTGGAGTCACCATCACTGGGACACTTCCTGTAATAGCAGACTGACCTCTGGCATCTTGATACTGGGGTTGGAAACAGCTAGCTATGGAAGATCGGGCCATCAACCCAAGACAGGTGTTGTTCAAAGTATTTCATCAGCAGTAACAGATAAAATATCTATCTAGACTTTTACTTCTTTAATTTTTAAATTATGAACTTAACAAATATGGAATAAAATGAGCATGACCAGAAGGGAAGGATCATTCATGAAACAGTGAATTTCTATTATATAGAGCTTGCTTTTTTAAAAAAATATATATAATAAATTCAACATGCATCTTTCATAGCTTCCCTGATTATCTGTCACACAGTAAAGCAGTCAACTAGTATTTATTAAGCCATTAATATAAGCCAATCTCTGTGCTAAACTGTAGAGTGCTGCCCTCAAGGAGCTTATGTGTGTGCCTGTCCGTTGCCAAAGAAGACCATGCCATCACAGAAATGACATGACTTGCACTTGACTTTTTTTTTTTTTGAGTGAGGGAGGGCTGTGCAGGTCACTAGCCTCACTTCTCCTCCAGAGCCATCTGAATCCAGTGACCAGACAGTCATCAGGATGACTGGAGATGATCCAGGATGAGGCAATTCGGGTTAAGTGACTTGCCCAAGATCACACAGCTAGTGAGTGTCAAGTGTCTGAGGTGACATTAGAACTCAGATCCTCCTGACTCCTGCACTGGTGCTCTATCCACTGCACCACCTAGCTGCCCCTTCAAGGAGCTTATATTGTAATAAGGAAAGACAGAACATAAAAGAAAGCTAAGAGGGGGCAGTGGGTGGTGGTACAAAGACAGAGGCATGGAAGAGAAAATTCAAAGTGCAGCTTGAAGAGGAGTGGGCCATGGCTTTCCTGGGTGATCTCCTGAAATGGAAGTTCAAGAAGAGTCATCCAATGTGGAGGGGGAAGGGGAATAGAAAGAGAGAGAGAGAGAGAGAGAGAGAGAGAGAAACCAGGGTCCAGGTTTTTCTTTTTTAAAAACCCTTTCTTTCTACCCCACCTCCTCAGCTTCCACTACATGGGAGGTGAGGGGAAGAAGAGTCAAACCACTGTATCTAATGATGTGTACAACCAAGCAAAACAAATCTTCACCTTGACCATGTCCCCAGAATGTATGTCTCATGTTATGTATCCTGAATCTATCACCTTTTTTTTATATCAGGTTTGGGGTAGTATATTTCAGTACTGATACTCAGTCTGGAACTGTGGGGTGGTCATTAAATTGTTCAGTCATTTTGTCTTTCAAAAGTATCTTTTTTTTTTTTTACATTATTGTTTTGGTATAATGTGTTCTCCTGGTTCTGTTCTCATACTGAATCAGTTTATACAATTCTCCCCAAGTTTCTGAAACCATTCCTTTATTTTTTAAGGGTGGGGTTGAAACCACACCACCTCATTCTAACTCAGATACATTACGAGGTATGCATATGTCTCAATCAATTACAGGACCTTAGACTGCCTATAAAGTCTTGTAAATCTTTATATAAAGTGAATGTTACCAAGTAGGAAGTATGTCCTAAAAAGATGGGAAACATATCCACACCTTTATTGCTGGTCAGTTCATCTGACTCTTTTTGACAACACTTGGGGTTTTCTTGGCAAAGATATTTCAATACTTCATTTCCTTTTCTAGCTCATTTTACAGATAAGGAAACTAAGGCAAACAGGGTTAAATGATTTGCCTAGGATCACACAGCTAGTACATGTCTGAGGTTGAATTGAACCCAAGTTTTTCTTACTCCAGGGCCTGCCCTCTATTCCCTGTGCCACCTAGAGGCATCCACACCTCTAGGGATTGTCAACAAACTATGAGATTGTCAACAAACTATGAACTAAACTGAGAAGGGAAATGAATTACAGAAATTGGGAGTTTGTGGCTTTCAAGCATATTTTTGAGGAGTGAGGTAAGACTGGGCTATAGATGAGAAGGTAGATATCAAAGGGAGTCATTGGTTCCCTAGGCACATCACAGTGGAAACCTCAGACTAGGGGAAGTTCCAAGGAAAGTTGACTCCTTTCTGCTTGGTTCTTGTATCTGTTTTCCACAGACCCTCTACTATAATCTGATGTTTGATTACTCAAACCTTTTCAGTAAATTAAATTTTGCTTCAACCAAAGAGGCCAGGGGTTAACTAGGGATAGACATAAATATGTAAAGTTAAATACAGAGCACAACTTTTGACTAAATGTTAGGAATTTTTCTAACTGGGAAATTGGAGTGATTGTAACTAAACTAATAACTTCTGCTACTACTGCTACCAAGGGCAGCTAGGTGACACAGTGTATAAAGCATCTGGCCTGGATGCAGAAAGACTCATCTTCCTGAGTTCATATCTGGAGTCACATGTTTATTAGCTGTGTGACCCTGGGCAAGTCGCTTAACTCTGTTTGCCTCAGTTTCCTCATCTGTAAGGAAATCACAAACCACTCCAGTATCTTTGCCAAGAAAACCCCAAATGGAATCACAAAGAGTCGAATGCAAGTGAACCATTACTTCTACCATATCTAGCTAGCTAAGTTTAATACAATGTGCTAAATTTATCTTCATAATAACCCTGAGAGGTAGGTACTATTGTTATATGTGTGTTAAAGAAGAGGAAATTGAATCAAACAGAGGCCAAATGATTTGTCCTGGATCACATAGCTAGTAAGTGTTCAAGGCCACATTTGAACTCAGGAAGATGAGTGTTTCCAACTCTAGGCCACTTTACCACCTGGATGGTGGTAGTACTGGTGGTGTTGACGCTGGTGGTGCTGCTGGTGGTAAATATTTAACATAGTATTTGAACTCAGATCTTCCTGACTTTAAGTCCAGTTCTCTGTCCAGTGCGTCCTGCGGGGCCTTAAGCTGAAAAGAAAGGCACCATTGTAGACTATAGGAGCCATTATATTGCCCTCCAGACTTTGAAGCAGTTAATTATGGCAACAGAGTATTACATGTCTTTTCATATGATTCATTAAAAGTCCATTAGGTTAATATTCCATAATTAGTACATCTATTTCCCAACGGATTTGGTTTACAAAAAGTGCTGATACATATATACACACCTGTACATACGGATGCGTACATATGTATACATATTTCCCCCTGTGGATTCTTTCCCTTTTTAATCTCTTTTAGGGCATACGTCTACAAAAGGTTTATCTGGGTCAAAAAGTAAACACAAATGAGTTTCTTTTGTGACATACTTCCACATTGCTTTCCACAGTGGTTGGATTAATTTACGCTTCCACCAGTAATGCATTAATACGCCTATTTTCCCATAACGCCTCCAACACTTTCATTTTCCTATTTTTTTTATTCTTCCACTTCTATGGATATAAGGAAATTTGGAATTGCTTTAATTTACATTTTTCTTGGAGCTTCATTTTTTTTTCACTATGGCTATGAATAGCTTGGATTTTTTCCTTAAGAACTACCAGTTCATACTTTTGACCACTTGTCAATTGATGAGTATGACTTTTTTATACAAATTTGAACTAGTTCCTTATATAGCTTAGAAATGAGAACCTCATCAGAGAAAATTTGCCGTAAATTCCCCCATTAACTGCTCTCTTCTTATTTTAATTACTTTGAATTTATTTGTGCAAGAATCTTTTTTTAGTGTTACATAATCAAAATGTTTTTTTTTTTAATCTTCTGTGGTCATCTCTATTTCTTGTTTGGTTATGAATTCTTCCCATATCCATAGTTGTGACGAACAATTTCTTCCTTTCTCTTCTAATTTATAATGTATTCTTTTATGTCTGTCACATATTCATTTTGAATTTATCTTAATAAATTGTGTGAGATTTTGGTCTATACCTAATTCCTACTAGATTGCTTTCAGTTTTCCCAGAAGTTTCTGCTAAATAATTAGTCCTTTCCGCAATGGAATCTTGGTATTGGCAAATGCTTTAACACTATGTTCTTTGCTTCTATATGTTATGAACCTAATCTAATTTGTCTATTGATTTCTCTATTTTAACAGTGTTAAATTATTCTAATGATTACTGCTTTGTAGTAAAGTTTAAATCTGGTACTGCTTGATCCCCTTCTTTCTCACTTTTTTCTTCATTATTTCCCTTGAGCTTCTTGATCTTTTGCTCATCCAGATGAATTTTATTTTATTTTGTTGTTATTTTGGAGGGGCAGCTAGGTGTTGAAGTGAGTAGAAGACTGGGATTTACTTTTCAAAGTGTTTAAAAACAGAAACTTTTCCCTAGGACTGCTTTAGCTTCATTACACAAATTTTACTATGTTGTCTCATTATTTTCTTTGATTAAATTGTTTTTATAATTTGTTCTCTGATCCATCAGTTTTTTAGAACTGTGCCTTTAATACCTAAGAATTATATTAAGTTAATTAATTTTGACACTTTCTTCAATAGCCCTTTAATAGATTTCTTTGCAATATCATCAGCAAACAATGTGTAGAATATTTCCAATCTGTCTTTATGATACCCTGTAGGGAAGTAAAGGAGAGAAATTATTATTCTCATTTTATAGTTGGGAAAAAAGACTTTTTTGATATCTCTAACCCTCAGAAATGATCAAGGTTTTGTGGGGTTTTTGTTGTTTTTGAGGGGTGTTACATTGACTACTCAAAAAAACCCAATTTAAATAACGTCATAATCTATAGACGTTAGTGTTGATATATATTGTACTATTCTTATTTTACCTTTTAAGAAACTGAGATCCAGAATGTTTAAGTGACTTTCTCAGGGTCATAAATAGTAGTAAGTAATAAAGCTTGAATTTGATATTTTCATTAATCAATGGGTTACCCATTGTCATATTGACATTAATACGGAGAAACCAAGTGATTTTCTCATGCCCATTTATTGGTAGAAGAGTTTTCTTAATTTTTAATATACGTTAGTGCTCACAAGAGCTAATTAGAGACAAAGGAGGAAGAAAAATTTTCTGTTCTGGAATAAAGGACCAGAAGTTATTTCTTATATTAGTTCCTCATCAATAAAACTGTTCAGGCATAAGCTGAAAGACTACATTTCAGGTATACTCTAGTGTAGATTGATCTGTTAGGTGGAGGTTAGAATTAATGATCTCTTGCATTACTTCCAGCTCAAAAAGTCCATTTACCTATTTTAGACTCTTCCATGAAATATACATAGTTAACTCTATATGATTCAAGGGGAACAGTGGTGAGATTTGATTGTTAAGATTTATACATTCAACAAGCTTTAATTAAGCACTTATGATATTTATATATTTAAAATATTTATATTTAGAAATATCAATAGTTGTTCCCTAAGGAATGGGACTGGAAGATGAATTAAGGGAAAATCCTGAATATAGGTCACACCAGAAAATTGTATAGATATAGTTTTCTAGAGTGTGCATTCTCCATTTATCTACAAACAAATGTTTTCCTTGGGATCTCTTTACCTTGGTTGACCTTTAGAAGTACATTGCTAACCTATGTTAGATTTAAGAAAAATGTCTCCTGTAGTTGGCTCCTGAAAACGTTTCCCTTTTCCTTGAGTAACCTACACTGAAGTCCCTTTTCTAAAGTCTTACCATGGCATAGTTGAAGGCCATGTCAGTAAAGAATAAACTATTCCAGATTCTAGAAATCTGGAAAATTAGAGAACACTAAAGATTTGATTGTGTAACTGTTGTCTGAGATCAGCTTAGCATTCCTTCACTCACTTATTCATTCAACAAGCACTTACTAATTGACTACATTAGGTACTGCTAGATTTGGGGGATACCAATACAAAAACCAAACAGTCCCTGTCCTCAAGGAGCTTACATTCAGTGAAACAACGTACACAGATGCATAAATAGCCAATAAATGTAACTTCAGAGTGGGGGAGACACTAGCAACTCAAGGGATCAGAACACATCTTCTGTTCGAGATGTTAGGAGCTAAACCTTGAAGGAATATAGAGATACTATCAAGGGTAAATTTAGAGAGATTCAATACTTTGATGCTGTTCATCAGGTGATGAATTTCCTCAACTCCAGCAATTTTTCAGTGTACCAAAGTTTTCAAGGGAGGAGTCACTACATTTATGCCAATGGAGGATGAGATCATGACTCCTTAAAGTGTTCCAAGAAGATACAGATTCCATGGTAAGAATTCTCTTTGTTCTGACTTGGGGGTGGGGCAGCAATTTCCTTTTCTCTTTCTTCATCTCCCTAGAATAAACACCAATATGCTTCACAAAGAGCCAGGTTTTCGTCATATATTAAATCAGATTTAGATTAATTTAAATAGTCATGAATTGCTGGCAAGAGTGCTGCATTTGGCAGCATAGCACCTGGGCTCAAATATTGTCTTTGCTACTTATTACCTATGTAATTTTGGTCGTCTCTGGCCTTCAGTTTCTTTATAAAAAGAGGGCAATGAACTAGAGCTAGATGACATCTAAAGTTTCTCCTTTTTCTAAATCTGTGACCCTGAACTAATAATCTCTGAAGGAAAACAGAAATGAAATGAAATTTGGAATGTAAATATGTCCATTTGTTTGTTCTCTGCAACTTATTCAGGTTGTCGATGGTTATTTATTTCTACTACTTACCATTTGCTAGGGATTTTCTTCCTTTCTATTCTTCTCCAAAGCCCAAGTTGTGCATGAGTTTTTTAGTATATGTTTAACTAGGATATAATCTAAATCTAACCCCTCCTCCACCAAGTCCTTGTCCTCCATTAGTAAGCCCCAGGCTGTTAAGACCATCTATTAATGCTAGAAGAAACATAACATGCTTTCCTGTAGCATGGTAGAGTGACCGGGGTCTTACTTATGACAACCAGGCAAGTCAGATCTAATGCATGGTCTAGAGTATTTACTACCCCAAGGAATAGCCAGTGTAAAAAAAAAAAAAAAAAAAAAAGGGAGAAAGAGAATTTCCTTGAAGACTGATGAGCCTAAATGTCCTGTGCATTTTGTTGGAACTGATAACATTATTTGGATTGCAATCCTCCCACACTGTGACATCAGTTCTTTCTGAAATGACTAACTTTTGCCCTTTTGTGAGCTTTTTTTTCAGCTGGATGTCACAAGGCTCTTCCAAATCACAGATTCACCTAAGCCATAGGTGAGATAGGAATGGATACCCTTCTTCATTAAACAAATATAGTAGAATGATGGCAAACTGCCTTAGACAAGAGGTATGTGTATCTTATCTCTCCTATTAGATTGTAAATTCCCCGAGAGCCCAGATATATCCTTGATCTTTGTAGCTGTCTTACTTTGTCCTCTATTGCATAGAACAGTTCTTTGAGCATAGTAGGTACTCAGTAAATTCTTGACTAAGGGACTTGGACTCACATCAGACATTTAGCAGCAGAATGACCCTAGCAAGTTGTTTACACCCTCTAACCCTAGGTTTTTCATCTGCAGAAGGGGGCAAACAATACATATAGCACTTACCTCATAGATTGTTCTGAGGATCAAAAAAAATATAAAGCCTTATACATTTCACCTATTATCATTACTTGTTGTACAAATAAGTAACTAGTCATGAAGAGGTAAAATTCCCTGTAAACAGATTCCACTCCCTACCTTTAGCTTTTCTTTGCACAGATTTAGAATACTTGTCCTCCTCACTTAAATGTCCCTTTAAGACTCTGATCTAGGGCCTCCTCCAATAGGAAGACTTGCATAATTATCTTGTTAGTACTCTTTCCACCCCATCGTTCCCTTGTATATAATCTGTATTCATATCTGTCTATATATTGTTTTCCTCCCGGAGAGTGTAAACTCTTTAGGGACTAGGCCAGTTTCATTTTTGTCTTTGTCTCCCCAGCACCCAGCCTGGTGAATGGTGCATAGTGGATCCTTAGTAAATCTTGCTGGATTGGATTGAATACCAGAGTAAATAGAAGAAGTTTTTCCTAGGCCCGGAGTAGTCCGTACGTAGTTTCGGGCCCTTCCTGGGGCTAGAGTACTGGTCAATTCAAGTCAAATCTTTATAAGGCACCCACTGGAATTAATCCCACCTGGATTTGCTTGTCAACCCTAGGCAGGCCAAGTTGTTGTCACTTCCTCATCTGTACAAAAGGATATTAATTATTTGCAAAATTTCTGGTACAGTGTGAGGATTAGGGGTTGGTGAAGATCCATTAGATAAACTCTCTAATAGCCTCTTTCAAAAAGTGACAGGCAAGTACAAAAAAACTAGTAGGTTTCTCATTTAGTGTCTTTGTGGACATCTAACAGCATGCACAAAGCAAGACTCTCTGGTTTGGGAAGCCACTTGTCAATGCCCACTGAGATAGCTGATATGAACTTGTTCAATCTCTAGAAAGTATTTTACTGCTTCACTGTACCAAACTTTAAAGTGACTTGTGGGACCAGCCTAGGCCAAGTTTTGAGTATGCACAGTGTACTTGCTTGTTTGTATCTCTTCGCAAAAGAATGAGACATTATCAGTTTGACATCAACCCAGCAGTTTTATATGTTTTGAAGGGGGTGGGGGCAGGAGGAGGGTTCTAGTTTCACAAACCCCATCCAAAACCACTGGTTTTACCCGGATGCAAAAGGGCAAGAACTGAGGCAGTGAGAGCTCGGATGATTTGGGTTGGTGACTATGGGGCTAGGATGTACAATGGCATTTGGGATTTGATGAAGTCTAATAAAAAACAAAACAAAACAAAAAAACAAACCAGGTAGCAAGGTTTAACGTGGTTCTCATTTACCCTAACTCAAGTTATGTTTACACAGGAGCTCCCCACTGTTAAGGCAGTTCAGCTGTGATTTTCCATACAAAACTGGCAGGGGACACCTGCATTGTATTTGCTGAGGAGAAGGAGCATAACACTCCATATGAGACCCCAGGGTTAGACTTCTGGAGAAGAAAACCCCTCAAACCACCACACCCCATACTAAGTCACAGGCTAAAAGAGGAAGGATGGATGGATGGAAGGAAGGAAGGAAGGAAAGAAAGAAAGAAAGAGAAAGACTGCACTTTTTCATTTAGAATAGCTACAGGTCACTTTTCTGGTTTGGGAGAAAGATAACACTATGGTGGGGAGGAGGAGGATATTGACTTTTCATAATCATATGCCTTTCCTGCTCCCAGGCCAGAAAGTTGTTAGCCCCAGCCCATGAAGATAATATGTAAAGCAGGTGGGGGGAGTTCTAGCTCCATGTCTACATGGAAGCACGGAAGGGTGGAAGTGTGCCTGCGGGAGTGGGAGAGCTGGGGTGTGTTTGTGGGGTGGAGGGGGTGGGCACCAAAAGGTAAATTGGAGGCAGGTGGAAGTGAAATCGACCAGCCCCACGTGGCCCCCCATGCTGGCCCGGGAAGCTTGGGCCCATGTGTTCATCAGTACCTGGTTATGACTGCAACGGACCTGATCGCAAATATGAAATATCAAAGCGCTTGTCAGCACTCCTGAATGGGACAAAGAAAAGGCGCATTAATGATTAACTCGGCTAAAAGCTCCGGCTTTTGTATTCCCATGGTGCTCCGACTATCTGGCTGCCATGTGACAGCTCGGGCCATTTTCTAGCAGATTGGGGAAAGCTAGTGAGCAAACACAGGTGCTTCAGAGTCAGCAGCGCTGTCAGGGACAACCGCAAACAGCACCAGCTATGCTTGGCGAAATTAGCTGCTCTGTTTGCCTCCATTTTTGCTTCCTGGAGATCTTACTTTCTACATCCATCGTCTTTTTCTGCTGTCGGTTTTCAACTATTCACGAGGTGCTTAAAAAAAAGCCTCCACACACAAAAAAGATTCGCACAGACAGACGGCTGTTTGAACCCAGAGCAGCATTTGGTGGCCAAATGGAAAGAGCAAATCAAGTAATTAAAATTGCTTAGGTCTTTAGCACCAAAATAAAATGAGTTCCCCCCACTCCCACCCCACTTGTTTTTTTCTTTTTAAATCTTTGAAAAGTGAGCTTACCAAACCAGCAGACTGCAAGAATCCTGCCGTAAGCACAGAAGATAGGGAGCCGTGATTTCCACATTCGGGATCTGAATATTTCATGAAAACGGCTTAAAGCTCATGACTTTAAAAAAAATGCCAATATGATTGTCGCACGGGAGAGGAAAAGTGTATTCTATGTGGAGTCAATGGTCTTGGGTGCAAATTCTGACCGCTCCTTTACTCCCTGTGTGACTTCAAGCAAGTCACTTCTCCTGGCCTCAGTTTCCTCAGATGTAAACAGGGAGGGGGGAGAAAAGGGAGTTTGAACGGAATCCTTACCTTTAAATCTATGGTCCCATGATCCAGTGATTCTCTTTCTCCATTCCCAATCTGTTTTCCTGGCAGCATGAGTAAATTGGTAGGGCCCTTTGCAGGAGCTAGTTCAGAGTCAAGGTCCCTCTAGCGGTATTATTAGTTTAAATTTATTCCTTTCCAAGCCCAAATCAGACAGACTTTCTTTCCCTGTTCAAATATTTATATATGTGTATTATTGTACTGTGCTTAAACTGTTCACAATCACACCAAAGGCAATAAAGTGGAGACTATCAGTACCAGATGATAAAGGTGCTTTGAGTAAACATGGGAAATGAACAGAAAATGAAATAAAGTTATAAAAGGGGGACAGCATGGATGTCTACAAATAGTCAGTATATCAGTCTGTAGATATTCAGGCAATTAGCTACAACAGGAAAGAAATTTTATCCAAACAATATCATTGCAATGATTATTGATGTTTGATATTTAAATATGACATTCTACTGGATCCCTCATTAAAAAAAATAAAAAGCCAACCTCAGAGCAGAGCCTTCTTGGATGCAGTTTTCAGTTGCTGAATGCCAGCCAGCCCAAGCACAGCTGTGTTGTGTTGTGTTACTGTCTTTTCCCAGTTGATGTAGACTGAAGAAGGAAAAGCTCCAGCATCATTTGACACCAAATGGGATATAAGCTATTTCCATCTACTATGGTTGTTTGTTGGGGATTTATGTTATCTACCCACCCCAAGTTCTGCAATTTTCCAGTGTGTAGATGGAGACAGTTTTTCTTACTGGTTTGAGAGGTTAGTCACTATGGAGACCCCGATTTCATCCCATATTTACTTATCATTCATGTTGATGCTCTAACTCACCTCTGTGTCCAAAAAAAATCTCATCTCCCAAGGAACAGCAGGCCACAGGCTGTCTATGACGATTGAACTAAAATCAACTGAACTGGCTGAATTCTGCCATATTTGTCTCAAATCCATAGAAAGGGTATCCTCTCTGTTGCCCAGAAGGCTTCGGAGATGATGATCAAATTAAAAAATCTGCCATAGCCAAAGGAGATATGAGAGGAGATTAATGAATAGAGTCAATCTGAAAACCTGAGATATGGAAACTATCTTCCATGGACAAGTGAACTGGAAACTGATCAATAATGCTTTGCTTTTATCCCTGGGTTTTCTAGCAAGAAAAAACAGTTTATGTGATATTATTTGATTTCCAAAATTACTGAGGAAATTAAATTTGCAAATAAAGCTGCAGGGAGTACCCTGTATCAAAGGCTGATTGGGCACAAAATGGGAAAGCAACATACTTAGGAACTGTCAGAACAATGTTCTTTCGTGTACCACGTTCATTGTCAAAAGTTTATTTTTTATTTGGAAAAGCTGAGCTTAAAATTGTTTGTAACAGCTAGGTGGCACAGTAGATAGAATGCTGGCCTGAAATCAAAAGGATCTGAGGAAAATTCTGGCCTCAGATACTTACTAGTTATGTGACGGGTAAGTCACTAAATTTGTTTACCTCAGTTTCCCCAACTGTAAAGTGGGGATAATAACAGGACCTACATCCCAGGGTTGTTATGAGAACCAAATGAGGCAATATGTGTAAAATATTTGTACTTCCACAATGCCTAGCACAGTCAGTCATTACTGCATAAATGCTTATTTCCTTTACTCCCTTTCCTTCATGAATTTAAGGAACTGGGATTGTAAAACTACTACCCTCAAGCCTAGAAAGGCAATGTTATAAAGGACAGCAAGCCAGTCCTGGAGTCAGTAAGACACATACGGTCTTTGTGATCCTGACCAAGCTACAATTTCTTAGCGCCTTCAAGCTACTCTCTAAGGATACCCATTATGGAGGATATGCATTGGTAGAGGGAATTCCCTCATTGGCAATTCCCTGTGAAAACATGAGTCTAGTAAAACAAACTTCAAGCAATAAGGGACAAATTGAGGGATAGGATGGCCTAGGCCCTATTGAATAGTCAAAAAGAGAGAGATCCACAGGCACTCTGTAAGACTATAAGTTGATACACCAATATGATTGTTGGAAGAAGATCCTCATACTGATAAAAATTATACATGGGTTGGGGGAAAAGTTAAGTCAGGCATGGTGGTTCAAATCTATAATTTCAACTCCTGTAGGAACTGGGCAGAGGAACTGAGATTGATGCATCTCTAAAGCTTACGAGTTTTGAGCTGTAGTGTGCTAAAGCAATCCATACTAACTCTAACATCAGTATGGTAGCCCCCTGGGACAAAGAGATAACAGATCATCTAAGAGGGATCAGCTAGTTCAGTGGAGTAGGAGTGGAGTAGGTCCAAACTCCTCTACCCATCAGAGTGGAATTGGATCTAAAAGAAGCCCCTGTTCTGGGGAAGATAGCGAGACCCAGACTTTAAAAAAAAAATAAAAAGTTGAGGCCAGCTGAATCCTATTTTGGGGGAGGGTAGAAAAGTATTTATGGTAATGAATAGGTTTTAATGACATTTTCTTTAGGTAAACCCTCCAGGTTCAGTTAAAATGGAGTTCATCTTGAGGGTCAGAAATGAGAGAACTGTCAAAAGATTAGAATGCACAGGAAGAGGTCTCAGTTCAGCTGCTGCAGGCACTGACAAATGCTGACGAGAACCCAGCATCAAGATCAGGATGAACCAAGATCAAGGAAAATTGCCGTGGATGAGAAGAGAGCAGACAAAGAGGAAAAATTTCACATACAGAAAAATTAAAATCTGTGTATTTAGCAAGATTATGCCTGGAACCCATAAGTGCCAATTTATTTTTTCTCTATTGAGCTACAGCCAGTTCTTTCCTCTGTACAATGATGGATAAATATCATTAAAATAGGCCGAGATGGAAGCGACTGATGCCCTTGCATTAGCTGAAATGAGATCATGTGCACAAGAGGGAAGGGACAAAATGGGAGAGATTTGGATGTAAATCACTCAAATGAGACAGATTAAGAACACCTGGATAAAGGCAAATGGGACCAAGCAAGTGAAGTACAAGAGAAAGGATGGTTCAGTTGAAGTCAGACAAATTGTGGTCCTTATTGGGGGGAGGGGGAGGGACCGTTTCAGTACCAGAAAAAAATTTGCCTGCCTACAATTTCTGGGATAGCTAACCTAAGTGCAAAATCTCCAGAGTTGATGCTATATATCAAATGCAACCAAAAATACAACAGGGCTTGTTCTTTTAAAAAAAATAATAATCTTACCCATCCAAATGAGCAATATCCTTCAGAATTGCTGCCTTCGAGTGCTACACATTTATTCGAGATATTATTCTAATCTGTCTTTATTGAATTGAGTCAAAAGGATCCATTGCTCAAAGCCATTGATCTTGGAGCAGTGTAAAGAGAGCTAAACTTGGAATCAGAGCACCTGGACTCAGATCCTGGTTCTGCTCTTTATGACCTGTGTGATAAGTCACATCAGCTCTCTAGACCTCAGTTCCTTTATCTACAAAATCAGGGGTTTGCACCAGATGGTCTCTATGCTTCCTTCTAGTTCTAAATTTATTATCCCATGAACTTCTTTTTGGGAAATAGCCTTTAGACCTAGAATGGGACAAATAAGAATGATAATTCATTTTTCTAAAACATGGTAAGCTTTACAATTCAGCTTTCTTAATGATGACTCTGGGAAATTGTCTCATTAATCTCCTTACTTCACAGTCACTTACCTTGCTTTTTTTGATAAGATCCAGTTTTAGCCAGCTTAATAACCTGCATGGTTCACCAGATTTAGGTCTGAATAACTTTCGATTATTTCCAAAATTCATATTCATTTTCTGAGGACAAAGATTTGCTACCATTGAGGATAGTTATAATGTTGCAAGATGCAAAACTGGAAAGGATCTTAGGGATCATTGAGTCCAACCTTCTCATTTTACAGATGAAGAAACAGGAGGTTAAGAGAAATCAAATGACTTATGCTAGGTCACATGGTTTGTAAGCAGCAGAGCTCAGATTTAAATCCAGGTCTTGTAACTCTAGTTGCAAAGTTTCTGAAGATAGCCCCTGATTAGGAGTTCCAAAAAATATTGAGTAGTTTTTCAAATGAGCCCCTTTGTAGAAGACAAAACTCATACCAATTTCTGTTCTAGTATTTTCTTTTGAGGGGGTAAGAGGTAGGGAATCCATTCATAAACTTCAGTGCATGGACTTTGAGGTATTCCATGAGTATGAATCCTACATGTCTTGGTTATTTAGTAGAAGTGCGACAGTAGTCAAGTCATTTAACCTCATTCAGTCTCAGTTTTCTCATCTTTAAAATGGGAGTAATAATGACACCAAAGTCACAGATGCTATGATGCTCAAATTAGATAATTTATGTAAAAGATGTAGAAAATCATTGATATTCAAGTAACAGAATGATGTGAAATATCCTGCGGAAGAAATTATTGTTTAGATGTTTTAGTGGGAAAACAATAAATCCAACTATTGTTTGTGTAAATGTAAATACCTTGATTTAATAAGGACAGTTAGCCTCTTCATGCTTAAACTAGAAAAACTTTATGTGTTTTGCTCATGGACTTAGTTATGTTCCATGCTCTCTTTTCACTTAAAATGATTCTCCCAAACGTGAATAGTGAAGACTTTTCTCACACACATTAACCAGTATGGAAAACAAGTATGAGAAGAAGAAGAAGAGGAAGGAGAACAAGAAGGAAGAAGAAGAAGACTCTACCAGGGTCTCACATTGCATCCTGAGCCATCTCCAGCCCTCCTGATGAATATCTGGCCAGTGGATGCAGATGACTGAGGAGAAGAAAGTCAGGTTGGTGACCTTGCACAGACCTCCCTCATTCAAATCAAAGTCAACTGCAAGTCAAGTTCATCTTGATGTCATGGTCCTCTTCAAAAACAAAGGACAAACACAATGACTCTTCATGATTCTTTTGAGGTTTTCTTAGCAAAGGTACTGGAATGGTTTGCCATTTCCTTTTCCAGCTCATTTTACAGATGTGGAAACTGAGGCAAAGAAGACTAAGTGACTTACCCATGGCCACACAGCTGGTAAGTGTCTGGGGCCATATTTGAACTCAGGAGGATGTCTTCCTCACTTTAGGACCACCTACCTCTGTTATTTTAATTAGCATTTCTCTATTCAATAGTGATTAGATAGATTATTTTTTCATGGAACTATAGCTTTGATTTCTTCTTTTGAAAATTGTTCATATTCTTTAACCATTTGTCACTTGGGGGAATGGCTATTGTTTTTATAAATTTGACTCTGTTCCCTATATATTTGAGAAATGAGGCCTTTTGTCAGAGAAACTTGCCGTAAATCCTACTCCGGCTCCACCCCTCAGTCTCCTGCTTTCCTTATTATCTTGGGTGCATTGGTTTTGTTTGTGCAAGTCCTTTCTAATTTAATATAATTGAAATTATCCATTTTATCTCTCATGATCCTCTGTATCTTTTGTTTGGTCATAAATTCTTCCCTTATCTGTAGATCTCACAGGTAAAAATTTCCATGTTGCCCTCATTTGCTTATGATATTACCTTTATCTTTGATATTTGTAGCAGTGATCTTGAATCATAAAATGAAGGGACTACCTCCTCCAAGGCTCAATTCAGATGCCACTGTCTTTATCAGGAAGCCTTTCCTCATTCCCTACCCCTACTATTAGTGCTTCTTCCTCAAATTATATTCTGCTTACTATTTACATATTATATCTGCATGTAGTAGCTGATCCCTTTTAGGGCAGTGACAAAGTTTTTGTTTTTGTTTTTTCTACATTTTTTGTCTTTATTATTATTATTTTTGGTCATTATTTGTATTTATTATTATGAAGTAGATACTTTATAAATATATGCTAGATGGATTTGATTGAATGTTATTTGTTATTTTCAAGATTTTCAAATGTTTTAAGAACATTTCATTCAAAATGAAACAAGATGGTATTTAAAGAGGAAAGATGTATGCTACCTGGAAAAATTTGCCGCTGATTCTTTTAAAACTTCTGGATAACAGAGGTGTTTTGAAAACAATATATGAATGACTGATAGCTACACATTTTAGTCTTTGTTGAACAATTCTACTGGGCTGTCACACAATAAGGACAAAGACAGATTTCAGCTCTTCCTGACTCTAGCTCCACTCTATCTACTATGTTACACTTCCTGATCATATGCAGTGCTGGTTCTGGAGTCAGGAAGACATGTTCAAATCCTACTTCTGACCGTTATTAGCTATGGGTTTATGAGAAATTCATTTATTCTCTCAGTCTCAAAACCTAAACAAACAAAATACTCCATGACATATTTAAGGTATGTCCAGGTTGCAAGGTAAAGGGAGTTATCACATCCAATAATAAAAAAATTCAAAATTGATAAAAAAATACAAGATTTTCTGTGTAGATAGTTAAAAACAAACATTTCATTCATACATGAATACCTTAGTTTGTTTCTATGGAACTGGGCAAATCCTGTCTGCTTCAATAATTCTAGCACGTAGAACTGTACTCTGCCAAGGAGACTCAAAAATTCTTGTTGAATTTGTTGAATTGAATTATCACATGGAAGATATATACTATTTTCATAACCCTGAAAAAAAAGAATTTTATTCTCTACTATGAATGAATGAATAACATTTAAAGTATAAGGCATTATGCTACTGTTATGCTACAGATATAAAAAACTTCTGGGTGGTACAGTACATAGAACTCTGGGTATGGAGTCAGAAAAACTTGGGTTCAAATCCAGCCTCAGATACTCACTGGCTTTTTGACCCTGGGCAAGTCACTTAACCTGTTTGCCTTAGTTTCCTCATCTGTAAAATGGGGACAACAGAAGCATCTACTTCCCGAGAGTATAATGATGATAAATTGAGCTATTTGTAAAGTGCTTGAAAATTTTAAAGTGGTACATAATGTTAGTTATTATTATTAATTATTATTATTTCAAAAGCCAGACAGTATTTAACTTCAAAGAGTTTATATTCTTCTGGGGGAAATACAGTATATGTACAAATAAGTAGATACAAAATAATTCCAAGAGGGAAAGTACATTGCAGTTGGGGAATGGGAAACAGCAGTCAGCAAGCGTCCAATATGGTAGAAGATGGAAGCCAAACTTCACTTTGAGTAAGCCGGGGCTTGACCAGGTGGAGGTGAAGAGAGTGTGTATTCCAGATAGAGGAGACTACATGTAGTATGGCAAGGAATGCAAGCCATGTGCAGAAAACAGCTGGCAGGTCAATTGGACTCCAGTGGAGTATGGGAAGGAGAGTTATATGAAATGATTGTAAAGGTAATTGGGAGCTGGCTTATTAAGGGCCTTAAATGACAGTTAAAGGCTCCAGAATTTATCCTAGGAAATAGGGAGCTACTGGAAATCTTTGAGTGGAAGACAGCTATGGTCAGATCTGTGTTTTGGGAATGTCTGAAATGACTCTCAAAGAAAAGAAAGAACTGGGGAAGAAAGGTGAAAGAGGAATAAAAATGAAATATTGTTGAAGCATATTTATATTTGAATACGGTCCCTGCAAACTGCAATTTAAACCAACAATATTGATTTTTCTGTGGTGTGTGTGTGTGTTTCCATTGATAAAAATAAAAGCGAATGGACAATTTTGTTATGGCCATCAACTTCACACCAATAGACAAAAACTCTCAATTCCTTTTAGACTACTTTTTCAGGGTATCTTCCAATGAGTTGCCCAGTGGGCTTTGCAGTGGTCTGCAACTTGCTGCTCCATAGTAAGAAAGGCAGAAGCTGTCCCTTTACTGAGCCATTAAAAGCTCTGCCTAACTCTGCACAAGGCTCGTCTATTACTGGACAGCAGAAAGTACCCAACTTTCTCTTTATCCCTATCTCCTTTCAGGGTATGGTGGCAGTTGGGGGCTCCCTCCCCTCCACCCCCACCAAATATTCAGGCCCCCAGAGGGCAGACTGCTCACTTTGTGAAAGTGTAATAAGGGAAGCGATATGCTGTTAATCGATATACCCAGTGATAAATGTTTATCTTGGACTGAGAGCAAATAAAGGTGGGTTAGAAAGTCCTTTATTGCCCAGAGCATGGTCTGATATGTGATCAGCAGCTGGAGTCTTTTCTAGGTCGTGTGGAATAAAAGTTTAACAACCATTTTTTTTTTCTTGAGTGCTGATGACATGTTAGGAAAGGCTTGCCAGGGACAATATTTATTTACTTTCTACTTTTCTTAGAAATGTAGTCTTTTCAAAGGCCTAAGGCAAAAGTAGGAAAATCCCTTTCTTTGTGTTAAAGTTACCATGCACACACACACACACACACACACACACACACACGCACATTTGTGAGATCTCGTATAAATCCATATTCATCTGTATAGGCATAGTGCTTAACATTGAAATCCTATAACATTAAAGGCACTTAAGGAATAACAAGGAATTTTTGTGCCCTGGGAAAATGACACAAAAGGTATCTTGAGTTTTGGACATAGTAGATACCCCCGCATTTGGAAGACACAGAGACTCAAGGACTCGGGCAGGGAGAATATTCATACAAAAGACAGATCAATGCTATCAATGCCCTCTAGAGTCAGTAGTCTGGGGCAAAACCAGAGTTATTCTCCATCTAGTTAGGGATCTGAAAGGATGCCTTGGATTCTAACTCTCTCTGGTTTTCTAGGACATTGAGTGTCAACATTAATATTCTCAAAACAAAGTGAAGGAGGAGTGGGAAGCCACTATTACTCAAAAATTCAGTGACATGGATGGTGAAATGGAGAGTATACTTGATAAACTTCAGGCTTCATCAAGCACCCTGGGAAAAGAAGATTATAATATCTGTACTACTTACTCCATTGTGTTGTCATGAGGAAAGAGCTTTGATCTTTAAACTCTATAGAGATGTGAGCTGTTATAGCCTAGGAATGGGAGATAGAAAGACACTCCAATGGAATGACATACAAGAGCAAGGGACAAAGTCAAAACTCAAATTGTATAGCCTACATAGTTAGGAAGGATTGATCAGGCACATAGGAATATGCTACATATTTCACTTGAGAATTTATTTACATTTTAGGGAGAATATTGAGTATTCAATCAAAAAGTATGTTATACTTATTCATTTAATAAACTACAGACTGAAGCTTAACTTTTAATTTAAAAAACCAAGTAAATCTAATTTAAAAAATATAATATTAAATAATGAAACAGATTTTGTGAAATTAGCATTTTCCCTGGCACAGCAAACACATCTTACATACATGCCTTTGGTCAGACACACAAAGACAAAATCCTAAACTGAGTGTGAAGCAACCATATCTCCAGGTTATTTCTAGTTAGCAGGAATTTGGGGAGAATTCCCTCAGGATCATTAAAAAGTCCAACAGCCAGATCAATTACCCCAGCATCATTTCACGTATCTTGGCTCTTTGATTGGTAACTCAAGGTTCAGTTCAGTTTTATGAAATAGTTGGAAACCCCTAGTGACTCTTTAAAGTCTATGGTGTAGATGCTATGCAGTGAATAGCCCACTCATGAATAATTGAAAGTTTACTACACATGAAACACTATTCTTGAGTGTTGAATTCATAGTATATCTAACATGAATAGTTGGGCTATATCAAGGATCTATATCCCTTCATAATAGGAGACAAGTCTTAGTGACTTGGTAGAGACAAATAACCTCAGGGAGGTTATGTGACATTATTAAACAGCTAGTAAAGGTAAGAGCCCATCTTCAAAGTTAGGGCTTTATAATTCCGTTCAGCATTTTATCCACTGCCAGAATGGTTTTTTAGGAATGGTTTAACACATTATACATACATATACATATATATTATTCATGTTTCCAATTTGATAGCCATATATCTATCAGTCAATAAGCATTTACTATGTGTCAGGCACGGTCCTGAGATTATTAGAATGATAACATCAAAAGAGGCAGCTTCAATAATTCTTAGAGTTTTTAGTTGGCTGGGTTCTTTTCTTAAAATAATGGGAGTCATGAAAGAAAAGACACAAAAAAGGCTCAGCTAAGTGGGGAGACTCAGTAGAGTTGCATCTGGAGGCACAGCTAGTCCAAATTTTGGTCACTTGGTTGGTCCAACAGCCACATAACTTCTAAGGATGTTTAAACAGAGGAAGGGGAAAGAAATGAGCTTTTATATAGTGGTTACTATGTGTCAAGCACTATACTAATTGCTTTACAAACATTATCCCATTTTATCCTCACAACATAGTAGTTCCACATCTATATATTGTGTTGATCACATAAGTAGTACAGTGCATAGAGCACCAGGCTTGGAGTCAGGAAGATCTGAGTTCAAATCTGGCCTCAGACACTTACTAGCTATATGACTTTGGACAAGTCACTTAACCCATATTTTCCTCATCTGTAAAATGGGGACACATTGGAGAAGGAAATGGCAAACCACTTTAGGATCTTTGCCAAGAAAACGCCAAGAAGTCAAGTAGAGTTGGACACTCCTGAATGACTGAAAAAACAGAAACAATATATTTCTGAACACATACTCATATAATACCTATATATCTATATCTGTATATAAATATATCTATAAGTATGTCTACATGTTCTATCTATATCCTTATAGCTATGTCTCATGGATCTCTATCCCTACATATGCATTTTCTTGTCTGTGTACATGCTGTTTCTTAAACTGGAATTTAAACTTAGGGTATAGACTATTTTTTTTGTCCTTATATCACCAGTTTCTAGTAGTTAATAGATACTTAATAAATTCTTGTTGGATGAAATTGAAATGCACTGTCCCTGAAACATTCCCATTATCCTTCAAAGACTGACTTTGTGCCAAATGGAAGCAACATAGTATAGCAGAAAAGCCCTAGAAAGCCCAGGTTCAGGGGATCTGGGGTCTATTCCTGTCTCTCCCACTTACTTCACTTTTCAAGGCACCAGTTTCCTAATTTATAAAATGAAGAAAGTACATAGTCTCTAAGGTCCTGTCTAGCTTTGAGATTCTCTGATTGCTATGCCTGTTTTGAGAAGGGCATTCCAGGTGCTGAGTTAGATCAGACCAAAGTTCCTATTTACAAGTAAAGAAGTTAAGCTCAGAAGTCCGCTGACTTGTATTCAAGGTTACAAGACAAATTTCATGACAGGAACCTTGATGCACACAGATTCCTAGTCTTGTAGTCTTATAACTAGTTGATAATGGGAAAAGATGATGGGAAATGGAACAAATGACACCAACAGATTGAATTTCAATTACTTACCATGGAAGCTGACCCTGCTTCTGAACACAGGTCTGTCACAGGTTGATTTCTCATGTTTCAAAAGGAGTTAATATGTGGACACAACAAGGCTTGACCTGGGATTTGGCTCTTATCCCAGAATAAGTAACCTAATGGTGACAGGCACTAAGAAAAATCCCTTTGCCAAAAATGGAAATGGAACCTGGATGTCTTCTTTGAAAAACAGCTGGATTATGATTATTTAGAAATTTAAAAAGCACATTTTAAATTCTGAGGCGGATATTTTAATGTCTAAATGAAAGCATGTCTTTTTTTTTAAAGAACTATTTTCACAATTTAGACACACTGCTTATGAGTCCTTTAAACACTAGTAATTAGCTAAATTTGGATGTCTATATTAAATACTTCCTTTAGTTTTTTCAATGCTCTAGTTTCTATAAATTCTCAGAAAAAGCAATATATCTTCATTTATATGATAATTTCCTTTAAATAAATGTCACCATAAACAAATTGCATCTCTGGAGTAGATGAAAAACATATGGGTGATAGTCTACCAGGGGTTATTAATTTTACACTTTCCATCTGGAGTCTATAAAGGATTCATTCTCAGAGATAATAAAGATCCAAGGTCACACTGAAACCTTTAGTTAACCGCAGACAGGACTTAGTATTTATGAAAACTGGGGTCATCACTGCTATAATAATTCCAAAAAGTCACACCAACTTACATTTAATTTCTCATTTCCACAAGTACACAGACATACAAAGGTTTTAATTATGTTAAAATTCCAAGATAGATAATCATGACCTGAGTCCATTTGAAAATTGCAGAGATCCAGAAAGCAGCACTTAATCTTAATAATCTTATCAATCTCATGCTAATTAATTTGCAATGCCTAACAATCAAGTGACATACAGAAACAAGATTCAATCTTCCTGTAGAGGCTACAGTATTTGCTTTGAGACTATACATCTTCCAACTAATTCCATCTCTCCTCTTGGACAGCTATACAAGTGGTATGTATGAAGGAGGAAATCTGGTTTCCCACTGAGTGTCATGACCACACCCACACACTCAGATTTTCATTGTTTGGGTCAAGGTGGTAATTATGAGCAGGAAGTGTTCATAGATAATATTATCTTTGGTAACAGATAATAATAATAATGATAATACTATAACAATATAGTAATATGTATGGTAAAGAAATATTTGCATTATTGTCTATAATAAGACTCACAGCATGGTATAATGAATAGAAAGCTGGTCTTGAGGTGAGAGAGAGGTCTAAGCCCCAGTCCTACTTTTGACACATGTTGACGATGATGTGACCTGGGACAAGTCACTTAACTTCTTCATGCTCTGGGCAGCTCTACACATTTTAAAGAAAGTGCTGAGATGTGGTTGCTATGTGATATCACAGACCCAGTCTCTATCCCTAGAATAATAGTAAGTAATTTGTCAACAATTATTAAACATCTATTTAACATGCCAGGCATAGTGCTAAGCACTGATGATAGGAAAAGAGACAGGTACCAGTCCCTGCTCTCAAGGAAGTTCACATCTAATGATGTATAATACCTTTAATCATAGGAGTTCCCACATAATGTCTGTGTAACCTATAAAATGCCTCTATTATAGAACTTCTTAATTTGGAGTCCGTGGACCTTAGGGAGCCTCTGAATAGTTTTCAGAAAACCCACGAATTTTTTTAGGAATATTTAATATCTGAAACATTAATTATTTAAATATGTTAATTATTTATGTATGTTAATTAACTAAGTATAATATTACTTAAGTATTTTAAAATGCTTATTATTTTAACATGTAACTTTTAAAAAATAACTCATTTCGTTTGTAATAGCTATAGTTTCTTTAAGGCATTTAAAAAACATTATTCTGAGAAGACTTCCATAGCCTTCATCAGATTGAAAAAGATGTCAATTAAACATACATAAAAATGTTAAGAACCATTACTATTATTGTTATCTGTAAAAATATAATACCAGTGATATAATATCTCTATTATTAAAATTAATAAATATATGATATAATAATAATATTGGGCTACAATGTTATCTACAATAGCATTAATTTGCAATAATCACTGGTCAATAATAACACCTATAGGACCTTACTTACTTCCCAGGTTTGTTTCAAGGATCAAATTACATCCTGTTTGTATATCACCTAAAGAAACAGTAGGGCTGTAAGTAAAGTTCTGGACTCCAATCAATGAGCATTTATTAAGCTCCTACTACATACATATGGTATTTGTTGGGGATACCAATACAATGGTCAGACAGTCTCTGCCCTCAAGAGTCTATGTTCAGATAGGAGAAACAACATGTTCACAGACAAGTTAATACAGGCTATTTACAAAATAAATACCCAGTGATGGAGAGGGGCACTAACAACTGAGGGCATTGGGAAAGACTTCTTAAAGGTGGTAACACTTTGTTTGAGCCTTGAAGGGAGTGCCCTTAGTTTAAAGCCTCATCACCTCTTGCCTGGACCATAGCAATAGCTTTCCTTTAATTTTATTTTTAATATCTGGAATATTAATTCCAGATTATTATTATCATTATATATTATAGTTATATTATAATTAATTATAATTATAATTATTAACATCATTTCCATAACAATAATACAACTTAAAAAAGATGATCACATATGAATCTTCACATGTACTATAAACAAGTTGATATTCCTTTCAAATATACAACAAAATTATCATGCAAATTTCTTTTTTGTTTCCTCTCCCTTTTCTCCCCACCCCTCAGAGATGGCTACCATTAGACATAAATAGGCATATATGTGTAAAATTATTCTAGACATACTTCTAGTTATCTGTTCTTTCTCTGTATGCAGATAGCAATAGCTTTCTAACTGATCTTCCTGCTTTAGGTCTTTCTCTACTTGCATACCTAGGTATGAAGGACTGACCATGTTATCTCCCCACTCAGTGAGCTCTGGTGACTACCTATTACCTACAGGATCAAATAGAAAATTCTCTGTTTAGTTTTTAAATGCTTTTATAATCTGTCCTATCCCTCCTTCTCCATTCCTTTTATACTGGATTCACCTTCATTTATTCCAACAGTCAGTGACATTGACCTACTTCCAATTCTTTGAGCATGAAAATCTATTTTCCTTCTCTTTGTCTTTGCACTGTCTATCCCTCATAACTGGAATGCTTCCCTCCTTCACATTGGTCTTTTAATTTTCCTTGCTTTCTTCAAGACTTAGCTGAAATCCCACTTTCTATGGGAGGCATTTCTAGGGCTCAGTTCCTAACACCTTCCCTTTTTATGTTATCTTCCATATACTCTCTTATGTATTGTATGTACATAGTTACATGTTGTCTACCTTCTTCAGAAGATGTGCTTCTTGAGGGCAGGGTCTATTCTTTTGCCTTTCTCTGTATCTCTAACACATAGCATAGTTCTGGCCATATAGGAAGCAATTAGTAAGTGGCTGTTAATTTCCTGACTGACCCACTCAGGTTCCATTTTCTTATATCTTGGAGTGGGGAAAAGACTTCTATTTACCAAGAAACAAGACAAGATGGAAAACCCAGAGAACACTTCCTCCTATATATACCTACCAGAGAATTCACAGGAGACCAAAATAGGTCAGGACAATCCCCACTCATCTAGTTAACCAGGAAATTGATTTTAGATAAATGTTTTTTTTTTTTTTTTGACATCTTCATTTCATGTAACTCTCATTGTCAACATTTTGGTTTTGTTCTTTATAACTCTTTTCTTGTTCTAATGGCCCTGTCATTCATTTCACAGGGTCTACCTTCACAAGCAAACAGCTCTTTGTGCATTGTAGCTAAAACATTCCATACAATAGCAGGGGATTTTAGAGCTTGGATAAGGAGTTGGTTCACCATGTTCTTGTAGTTCCCCACAGCCATGATCTCACAGTTGTTTGTTACCTGCTGACTCTAATTTTCCATCTTTGGGGTAAGGCAGTGTGAGCTAATGTGATTTTGTGGCAGAGGTCCTGGGTCCAGAATTTCATTCTGCTACTTATTACTCCTGTGATCATGGGCAAGACATATAACCTTTCTGTGCCTCAGACTTCCATGTTTACTGAGGGAACCGGATAAATACCTTCCAGCTCTTAGAATTTTATGAAGCCTTTGATAATGCAAACCTCTAAGTTTGAGAAACAACTGTTCAAGAAACAAATAATAGTTGTATAGTTTGTCACTTTATCGTTTCATAGCCCTATGAAAATAAAAAAAAATTAACTAATGTTGCTGTGTGATTAATGCTGGGTAGGTTAGGAGAGCTGCCTTGTAAATGTTTGCATTAACTTAACCTATTGGATGGGCAGTCTGATCATAAGATCATAGCTTTTACAGCAAGAAAGAACCTTAGAGAACATCTAGTCCAGGGATTCTTAAATATTTTTGTGTCACAGCTTTGATTTTTTTGGCAGTTGGGTGAAGTCTATGGAGCCCTTCATAGAATAACATTTTTAAATGCATAAAATGCCTCAAATTAGAAAGGATATGAATTATTTTGGGATGAATCTATCTACCATCTATCCAAACATCCATCCATCTATATATACACATATACAATAACTATCTATCTATCTATCTATCTATCTATCTATCTATCTATCTATCTATGTCTATCTGTCTGTCTGTCTACCTACCTACCTATATGTGCATGTGTTCGTCCTTTGTTGCTGAAGAAGACCATACCATTAGAGAAGTGATGACATGACTTGCACTTGCCTTTGTTTTGAGTGAAAGAGAGTTGTGCAGGTTACCAGCCTCACTTCTCCTCCAGAGCCATCTGAATCCAGTGACCAGATACTCATCAGGATGACTGGAGATGACCCAGGATGAGGCAATTGGGGTTAAGTGACTTGCCCAAGGTCACACAGCTAGTGAGCGTCAAGTGTCTGAGGTGAGATTTGAACTCAGGTCCTCCTGACTCCTGCACTGGTGCTCTATCCACCTAGCTGACCCAATCTACCTATATAGCATCTAGTTGAAAGTTAACAAACCCCAAGTTAAGAATTCTTGGTGGTTTAGTGGCCCAATTTTACAAATGAGGAAACTGAGGTTTCAGAAATGTGGCTTGCCAAGGTCATTCAAACATTAAGTGGCAGTTAGAATTTTAAACTGATGTTTCTTGATACCAAATCCATAGCTTTTCTCAATATATATGAGTATTTTCCTCTTTTCCTTCATTCTTATTAAAAAAATTTAATCTCACTTTGGCTCTTATTCTATAAACACTTTACAAACTTTGTGACATGGACTCATCCAGGACATGTTTACAGTACTTAATAGCATCTCAGAGAAATAATGAGAATGCCTTTAAAGGTTGCCTTTCCCCTCATGCAGAAAGGGTGGCAAAGAAAAACAGCAAGATGAGAGTCGAGAGTCCAGCAAGTAGAAAATTGACTTAATTTCCTTTCACCACATGAAATGGAGTGTCTGGATGATTCTGACCGAAATGCATGGCCTAAAAACCAATTAATTTTGAATTGCGAATTTGTGAGTGTCAGGCTGTGTGTGGAATTTCAGATGAGGTTGTGGCTGGTAGCCTTGGTCTTATTTGTAGAAGGTAAAGCTTTCCCCCTTAAATTTCCTTAATAGTTCATTTAGGGAGGGAAATGTTTTTGACAGACTGGAAGCATGAAAATCCCTTTTATCTTTTTACTTTTTTCCATGCCTTTGGAGATATTTTTAATAATATGAGTTAAGATTAGAGATACACCAAGCATATATTTATATGGTTGCTCTGTGACAGAAGCAAAACTCAGTATTGTACTGCTCCTTTTAATACCAGAGCTTTTTGTTCAGTAGCATCTTCCTGTTGAATTGACTAGAAATGCCCCTCTTTGACCCAATCTAACATTCAGCATTTGGATTTTCCCTGAAAATTCCCACACTCACTCACAGTTTTACGTGTCATAAGAGTAAATCCTGGCGAAAGTCTATACCATTAAAAAATAAAGGAGAATGAGATCAAGTACATTTTATAGGTAGAGTTATTAACCAAACAAGGAACAGAGTCACTTACAAAAAGAAAAGGTAGCTAATTTTTGGCACAAACAGGATTAACACAACTAGTAAAATAAGGGAAGTTATAGATTGAGGGAGCTTTGCCTTCTATGTTCTTGGTTCTGCATTACATGCTGGGGAGGCGAAAAAGAGGCACAAAACATCCCCTGCCCTCAAGGAGCATAGAATCTAGTAGGGAAACTACATGCAAACAAATATACACTAAGCAAGCTGTGTACAAGATAAATAGAAAATAATTAACCATATTGTAACACACTATAGATATTATTACAAACATTTATAAATAACTAGACTGAAGTACAATGTGAATAGAAGAAGGTGATGATCTCCACAGAAAAAGGAAAGTTTGGAGAAGGTTTTTTTTTCTTTTACCATGGGGAGTGGAAATATAATGTATTCTGTTTTGGATATACTAAATTTGAGACATCTATGGAATATTAAAAGTGAAATGTCCAACATTTACTACACAATGTTAGACTGGACATAAAGAATATAGTAAGATTATATATAGATTTAGTAGTTATTCAATAGTAACGATAATTGAATGAATGAAAACTGATAGGAAGGAGAAGAGAAAAAGAAAAGGGTCCAGGACCCTTGCTGTGAGATATCAGTGTTTATTCTGCAATGTAGAATGGAAGTAGAAGTAATAGAGAATATAGTCACAGAAGCCAGCGGAAGAATGTCTAGGAGCAGAGAGATATTGACAGTGTCACAAACAATAGAGAAGTCAAATACAATGAGGACTGGGAGTTGGGGGGAAAGTCATTAGATATGGCAGATTAAAGATCATTTAGTAATCTTGGAGAGGGCAGTTTCACTTGAATGGTGGTGGTGGTGGTGGTGGATGTCATTCAATCGGAGATTCCCCCATTTGAAGAGACTGGAAAATAAGGAAATCTAGGCAACCTGTGTATCTGACCATTTCTAGTTTATCTATGAAAGGCAGGAGAGAGATACAGTATGATTGATTGAGGGAATGACTGGGTCAAGTGAAAGGTTTTTTTTAAGGGTTGGGGAACCTGGGTATGTTTGTGTGAAGTAAGGATCCCAGGGAATAAGGAAAGATTGAAAGTAAGAGAGAGGGAATGAATATGAAGGCAAGTTCTTTGAGAAGACAGGTGGAAATGGGAATAAGTGAACAGTGGAGTTGTAGACCTTAACAAGGACAAAGGCCACCTTTTTAATGAAGGCTAGAGCATAGTATGAAACAATGGAGAACAAGGAAAAGGGATTTTAAGGTATAGAATTGGGAGAATAGAGAACTCATGAGTTTATTTTTCAATGAAATATGTGGTAGGATCCTTTGGGAGAGAGGAGAAGGTCATGTAGGAGGCATAAGGAAACCAGGAAAGGATTGGACTAGTGACAGTGGAATATATAAAACTAAATGAATCAAGGAAGATTAAAAGAATTGCCATGTAACAGTTATGGTTCAGGTGAGAGAAGATAATAAAAATTTGTAGTGAGATCACTTCGTGTGGTTATCTGACTTTCTCCAAGACTGTTCAACAGCTTGTGAACAGAAATAGAGAAAGGAGATAGTGGAACTAGCAAAAGTTAGGAGATTGGCAAAACAGCTGAACAAAAGGGCAAAGTATTCAAGGATATTTGATTATGTATGGTTGAGTTTTCAACATCAGGGTCAAGATTGTGAGAGGAGGGAATTAAGGCAAGAGCAGTTGAAAGACTAGAAAATGAGAATTGCTGGAGAGATTGTATATCAGTGAAGATGATGAATATGTTTAGGATGGAGGGAAAGGTTGAAGGATAAGAAGTTGTGTTTAAAAAGTGAAATTTCAGAGTTGTAGATCATGGAAATATATGGTTAAAGAATGGCTTAAGACGAAGGACAGAAGAGTTTGGAGATTATGAACTGAGAGGACAGTGTATTTGAAGGGACAGCCGCATTCATTTTTAAGTCCCCAGATGTTAGGGCATGGTATAGATTAGAGAGTAAATCTTTGAGCTAGGTCTTGGAAAGTCTTCTTTATAACTACTCCCAGTAGGTCAACTGTCTCTAGACATAAAATGACTCCAGATGGTCCACAGCAGTTAAGGGTTAGGCAGGTTTATACTGTGTATAATCCCTTCACCTACCCAAATACTGAGAAAAGTCTCAAGAGTTACAAATATTATCTTTCCATGTAGGAATGTAAACAGTTTAGCTTTAGAAAGTCCTTTATGATTTCTATTTCCTGTTTACCTTTTCATGCTTCTCTTGATTCTTGTGTTTGAAAGTCAAATTTTCTATTCAGTTCTGGTCTTTTCATAGTGAATTCTTGAAAGTCCTCTATATCATTGAATGACTATTTTTTGCCTTGAAGTATCATACTCAGTTTTGCTGGGTAGGTGATTCTTGGTTTTAATCCCAGTTCCTTTGACTTCTGGAATATCCTATTCCAAGACCTTAGATCCCTTAATATAGAAGCTGCCAGATCCTATGTTATCCTGATTATATTTCCACAATATTTGAATTGTTTCTTTTTAACTGCTTACAATATTTTCTTCTTGACCTGGGAAAGCTGAAATTTGGCCTCAATATTCCTAGGAGTTTCTCTTTTCAGGTCTCTTTCAGGAGGTTATCAGTGAATTCTTTCAATATTTATTTTGCCCTCTCATTCTAGAATATCAGGGCAGTTTTCCTTGATAATTTCATGAAAGATAATGTCTAGGCTCTTTTTTTGATCATGGCTTTCAGGTACTCCCATAATTTTTAATGTCTCTCCTGGATCAATTTTCCAGGTCAGTTATTTTTCCAATGAGATATTTCACTTTATCTTCTATTTTTTGAATCTTTCAGTTTTGTTTTTTAACTTCTTGGTTTATCTCATAGTCATTAGCTTCCCTGAACTCCATTCTCATTTTTAAAGAGCTATTTTGTTCAGTGAGCTTTTGAACCTCCTTTTCCATTTGGCTAATTCTGCTTTTTAAAGCTTCCTTCTCCTCATTGGCTTTTTGGACCTCTTTTTTCCAATTGAGTTAGCCTATTTTTAAAGGTGTTATTTTCCTCAGCATTTTTTTTGGTTCTCCTTTAGAAAGCTGTTGACTCACTTTTCAAGCTCTTCTATGGCCTGAACCCATTTCATATTCGTTTTGGAGGTACTGGAGATAGAAGCCTTGACTTTCTTTGACATTATACATTGTTCTTCCTCATCTGAAAGGATGGAAGGAGACACCTATTCACCAAGAAAGTAACCTTTTATGGTCTTATTTTCCCCCCTTTTTTAGGCATTTTTCCCAGCCAGTTACTTGACTTCTGATTCCCTTATCAAGAGGAGGGTCCTAGTGCTCCTCCTCCCCTCAGTACCCTGCTTAAAGCTAAAAATTCAGATCAGCTACACAATTCCCCCAGAGGCTTTAAGCTGAGCTGCTCAGACAGTGAATGGGCTCAGGCTGCTTCCTTGGCCACCATAGCCACCTGCCACCAGCTGCTGCTGTTGCTGTAGCCTCTGCCACTGCCTGGGGCCAGTGCTGGGGGGACCCCATTCCCCTCTCACCCAGCTGGGAAAGACCTCCCACATTGATCTTTGAAGCTTTCTTTGTCACTTGTGAGTTGAGGGATCTGAGACCCTTCCTGCTGGGGATTCTGCCCCGGAGGCCTTTTCCAGTCCTGTTCCTCCCCATGTGGCCCCACAAGGGCTTGGCTGAGCTCTGCTCTGCTCAGCATCTTGTGGCATAGAATTTTCCTATAGGCCTTCCAGGTTACCTCTGGCTGGAAATCTCCCTCACTCTGTAATTTTGTGGCTTCTGCTGCTCTAGAATTTGTGGAAAGCCATTTTTAAAATGTATTTTGTGGGCTATGGGGGAAGCGCTAGAGTATATATGTGTCTTCTGACTCTGCCATCTTGGTTCCACCCCCTGCAGGTTTATACTGAAGGAGATAAAGAAAGTTGGAACCTCTTACAAACACATGAATCTTGGATTAGCAGACCTCAGGTAATTTTGAATTACCAAGCATGAGCTGATCAGATAAGAATAAACACAAGGAGTTAGGGAAATTACTTTTTGGCAGGGCCTGTACCTGTGAATCTATCAACTATTCAAATGGTTATTCATGTGCCCTTCCCTACCTACTTCTGGAGCCTCCCCAATCCCAATGAAAGTAGTGGTATAAATTAATTTAATTAGACAAAGGTTTATTAAGCTCTTAGTATATGCCAATCACTTTGTTAGGCATTTGGGATACAAAAACAAAATGAAACACATCTCTCTCTCTCTCTCTCTCTGTCTTTCTCTCTCTCTCTCCTCTCTCTCAAGAAGTTTACCTCCTGCAGAACCAAGATGGCCCATTAGAAGGATGGACCTGTTCTAGCTCTCCCCCATAATCTGTAAAATACCTGTAAAAATGACTCTAAACAAATTCTAGAGAAGCAGAAACTACAAATTCACAGAGTGAAACAGAATTCCAGCCCAAGACAGCCTGGAAGGCTGACAGAAAAGGTCAGTTGCTGGGCTTGGAGCAAAGAGCAGCCCAGCCTTGGTGATGAGACACAGTACAGACAGGATTGGAACAGGGTTCAGGGTATGGAATCACAAGTAGTAGCTGTGGTTCCCATATTTCTCAACCCACAAATGCCAAGGACAGCTTCAAAGGTCATTAAGAAAGCTCTTTCACCTGGGTGAGAGGGGAGCATGGTGTGCCTTGCCCCAGTCCCAGCCCCAGGGCAGCCACGGTGGCAGCAGGCAGTGTCCACTTTTGGAGCCCTCAGCCTAAAGACCCTTGGGGAATCAAGCATCTGCTCTAGGTCTCAGTCCTGAGTGGCAGTCCTGGGGTAAGGAGAGACTCTGGCATAGTGGAGCTGGTGGTGGCTGTGGAGATGGAACCTTACTCCAGAGCAGAAGAGAGTGCTTGTGGTTGCCTACAGCCCAGAGCACAGGCCTCCTCTCCCTTGATTGTGCCATCTTAGAGGAACTGGGAACTTATAGGTCCCTAGAGTACACCCTCCACTTGACAAAGGACTCAAAAGTCAAGTAACTGGCGGGGAAAAATAAGCCTATAGAAGATTACTTTCTTGGTGAAAAGGTATTTTCTAACATTCTTTTGGATGAGGAAGAATAAACATACCATCAGAGGAAGACATGAATGTCAAGGCTTCTACATCCAAAACCTCCAAAAAATATATGGACTGGTGTCAGGCCATGGAAGAACTGAAAAGGCTTTTGAAAATCAACTAAGAGAAGTGGAGGAAAAATTGGGAAGAAAAATGAGAACAATGCAAGAAAATCATGAAAAGTGAGTCAACAGCTTGCTAAGGAGATGCAAAAAATATTGAAGAAAATAACACCTTTAAAAGTAGACTAACTCAAATGCAAAAGAGGTCCAAAAAGCCAATGAGGAGAAGAATGCTTTAAAAAGCAGAACTGGCCAAATGGAAAGGGAGGTTCAAAAACTCAATGAAGAAGATAGTTCTTTAAAAATTTAAAAAAAGACCAGAGCTGAATAGAAAATTTGATTTTTAAATACAGGAATCAAGGGAAACATGAAAAGGTAAATAGGAAAGAGAAGCCTTAAGGAACTCATTAAAGTTGAACTGTTTACATTCTTACATGGAAAAATGTTATCTGTAACCATGAGATCTTTTTCAATATTAGAGAAGTTTGAGAAGTTTGAGAATATATGTATGTAGGTGTATATGGGTATGTATGTATGTGTATATTACACATGTGTAGGTATGTATATGTACATGGGTATATATATATGTATATGCATGTATATATGTGGAGAGAGAGAGAGAGAGAGAGAGAGAGCGCACAGGGTGAGCTGAATATGAAGGGAGAATACCTAAAAAATAAAATTTACTATTAAATGGAATGTACTAGGAGTAAGAAAAAGGGAGAGGTAGAATGTAGCAAATTATCTCGCATAAAAGAGGCAAGAAAGAGCTTTTACAATGGAGGGGAGGAGGGAGGAGATGAAAGGAAATAATTGAGCCTTACTCTTATGGGATTTGGCTTAAGGATATCAAAATCTATTTTACCCTGCAGGAAAGCAAGGGATAAGGGGATAGAAGAGGGAAGATAATAGAAGGGACAGCAAAGTGGGGAAAGGGATAATCAGAAGCAAACACTATTTTGGGAAGACAGGTCAAGGGAGAGAATGGAATAAATGAAGAGCAGCACAGGACAGAGGGAGATATGTTTAGTCTTTCACAACATAATTATTATGGAAGTGCTTTGCATTGTTACACATGTATGACCTATATCAAATTGCTTGTTTTCTCTATGAGGGTGGATGGAGAGGGAGGGAAAGAATATGGAACTCAAAGCTTTAAGAATGAATGTTAAAAATTGTTTTAGCATGCAACTGGAATTTAAGATACATAAGCAATGGAGTATAGAAATCTATTTTGCTCTAAGGAAAAATAGAGGGGAAGGGGATGGAAGAAGGGTAGGTAATAGAAGGGAGGACAGACTAGAGGAAGGAGTGGATAGGGTGCATGCTGTCCTGGGGTAGGGGGTGGGGAGAGATGGGAAGAAAATTTTGAATTCAAATTCTTGTGGAAATGAATGTTGAGAACTGAAAAATAAATTGTATGTTAAAAAATAAGCTTACCTTCTAATGGAGGGTATTTAGCATGACTAAAAATAAGTAAATACCAAACATATATATATATATATATATATATATATATATATCAAGTATGCAAAGTAATTTAAAGAAAGAAAGAACGAACACTGATAACTAATGAGATTAGGGAAGGTCTCGTTATAATCTGGCAGCTGAGTTTTGTCTTGATTGAAAACATAGATTTCATAAAGCAGACATTCCAGAATAGCACACTAATTATGTAAATGCATGGAGACAATAGATGTCACAATGTGGAGGGAGAACAGACATCAGGCTAGTCTTATTTGAATAGAGAATATGTGAAGGCGAATAATATTAAATGAGATTTGAAAGAAAATTGGGAGTTATATTGACTAAATGCAAGGCACTGCACCATCACCAATCTTCTTGACTTTTGTCTTGCCATTGGACCTTGATGACTGGAGGAGACAGTAAGGATGACGACTTTGAGCATCCCTGATTCATTTAAATCCAATTCATATGAAGTCAAGACATCCCTTCCATGATGTCATGGGTCTTCTTCAGGAATAAGGGACAAACAAAAACAGTAAGCTGGAGATCGTAGGTCTAACCAGCCTGCATCGCTTTATTAGGTGAATGCAAGTATTTTAACTTTTCAATGTGAAACGATGACTTAAATGATAAAACATTTTCTTTGAAACAAATGACTAGCATTTGTAAGAATATAAGTTCTTTGAGAGTAAGGATTGTTTTATTCTTTGTACCTCTGGCACCTTCAGTAGTATCACAGAGACTGACATAAGTAGGCACTTAATGAATATCTTTTTGATTAACAGCTTTGCCAATAATAGCAAATAGAACTTTAATGCATGTGTCCAATTTTTATGAAATTGTGCAAGTTGGGTCTTATGCTTCTGTGACTCCTAGAAGTATGACAGAATTAATCAAGAAAAAGGTATTTAATAAATACTTGCTCATTGATTCGTGGCATTTAGCCACAAAATATATGTTGAAATGGACACTTCTGATTATTATCTATTTTTACTTCTCATAAAACGCTTTTTAGAAAATAAAATTCACTCAGAACTGAACTATTTTTTTCATTGAAATACTCATTGTGGCTTCTTACATTTTTAGTATCATAACATCGCATCTTTTCCCTAGAGAAGCCCTGAAAAGTAAGTGATTGGTGGAGCAGAAGGATTTGCAATGATATCTATTCAGTAGTTTTTCCTCTTATGACACTCTATCCCTATCTCACCATATGATGTATTATGAACATTTTCTTAGTTCTCAGCAACCAAGAAGGGAAAATGCAGGCAACTGAAATAGAGTTCATGTGGTCCTATTTATCCAAAAAAGCACAGGGTGATGGAGGGGGAAAAGCAACATAGTAGTACTCTTGAATTCAGTTACCAAATGAGAGTAAATGAACAAGAAGATTGAAAAGTAATGGGTAGGCCCCAATTCTGGACACAAGGTACTACGTGTGATTAGTTGGGGGTCCAAGAGAGAGGCTTCTTTTGCTTGTACAATTTAACTCAATGCAGGCTCTTTGCCATAGCTAGGCTCAGATACACTAATCCTAGAGCCAGAGGTCACCTGGTTCAAAGTCAACTGGACTTCCATCTACTGTCATCACATTCTAATTTCTGGAAAAGCAGGTTAATATTTTTTTTTGTTTATTTTCCTGGCTTGATCCTAAATGGGTTTCCCCTCCACCCTGCTATTTCTTTTCATTTGTAAAAAACCATTTAAAGGTTTTACTTAATACAGCAACGACGAATCCACCAATAAATTCTTCGCTCAAAAGATTAAAGACATTTAAGTACAACATAAAAAGTTTTCCCTACACCACAGTACTGGTGTTTGTATAGCTTAGCCAAACAGAGTATAATATATGAAAGACAAGGACTAACAGACATTTCTTTTTGTAAAAGTGGGATCATTTACTAAAAAAAAAATGTTGGCTGCCTTATTGTTCTTCAATGCTTTTATCTCTCTGTGTTTTATAGCAGTGCGTCTATAGAACCGCTTCTCCCTGCCTGCCACCCCCAAGTCCATTAAAGCTGTGCTTAGTCAACTTCTTTGGCAGGTGGATCCCCTTAATGGTGGCCCTCACCCAACTGTGCTCTGTAACTCCATCAGGGAAACTACCTCCTCTGACTGCCATACCTGTTTAACTCTACTTATTATACAATGGCAAATTGCTTGACGGCAAGTATACATTAATTGCTTTTAGTTCTAAGGAAAATCTGCCTATAGATGAAAAGAAGGAAGATGCAAGGGGTGTGTCAGTGAGAATACCATAGGAATTCCCCAAAATGACGAATCTCATTGTCTTTATCCATAAAATAGACGTAATAAAACTTCACTACTCACCTCATAGGGTTTTAGCGAGGAAAGCACGTTAGATAATGTATATCAATATCACTGGATATACATCTATTAAATACCTACTACGTGCCGGGAATCATGCTACATGTTGGGGATGTAGCAAACTCTAAAGTGAAATTATTCTTGCTCTCAGGAGACCAAGAATAGCATATTGACATAATTGATATAAAATATTTCTACGGGAAAAAGCCTTTTCATATTCACCCCCAAATATGTGTTCAGAAAACATGATCCCAACCTCCTTGGCTGCACAATGATAACTGTCTTCCCAGTATCATAGAGTATTGCAAAATTTCAGGGGGAAAATGCTTGGACTTGGAAATTTCTTTGATTTGTAGGAATTGTGCTATTTCTTTGCAGTTTATGTGAAAACCTGCTGTTCTGTAAAAAAGCAAATGAACAAACAAATTAGTCCCATTTCTCTTAGAACATTTCTTTCTGGGTTTGTTGTCTCTTAAAGACTTTTTGCAACTGGTATTCAATATTTAAAGGAAATTACTCCTGAAATATAAGGCCCAACCTGTTTAAAAGAAAATGTGAAGTGGATGCCCACAACTCCTAGAGGATTTCAAACTCTTTCTAGAGTCTTAAATTGGATATTTTTTCATTATTTGTCTATGAGAAATCTCAACGTATTCCTAATGGATTTAGGAGCAGTAAGGGTGTTCCCTCCCTAGAGGGCCTGTTAGTGGCTTGGGCACCCTGCCAATAAATTCTCCAGCTTTTACTTGCCTAAACCAAGGAGTTCAAACAAATGGAGTTTAAACCTGGGTAGAAAATCCTGCCTTGGATTAGCCTATGTATTACCTCCTATAGAGAAGGCACTGAATCTGTTTAACTTGTTTTATCCTGAACCCTGTGCAGTCAATTACATGTGGGTGCTTGATGAATCCTCTCTGATGATGGAGACTACATTGGTGGGATTTACTTAGGACCTGACATGTGGATATGTCTCCTCCCCTCTTAACTGGCTACTTCCCCTTTAACTCAGATGGTATTTTAATAGAGACTTTTTATGGGACTTCTCAATCACAGGAAATCCTTCCATATAAGGGAAATGCTACTCTTGGTGATAAAAGGGCCAATCCCCAGTGGTATGATTGACCACAGTATCTCAGTGGCTTAAGTACTCTTCTGGCATGCTTATGTAGAAATGCTGTAGGTAATCATAGGAATTCTTAATAGCTATTTCAACATCTCTAAATTCCCATGATTTATAACTGCCACTGTATCTTGGTGAATATAATAATCTTGTTTTATGACCCTACATTGGTTAATTCACTCTCATGTTGTATGTTAGGCATTTGTTTATAAAGCTAGTATTCCATGAGGATAGGAATATCGGTAAACTATCACTAGATGGACAATTGTTCTTAACTGTAGCCTCATGTTCAGAATAGCTAAGGTGTATATGTGAAAGACACAGAATAGTATAATTTTCCCCTGAAAAAATCAAAGAAAAATATTTTTATTAAAATAGCTAAGCATAAATGTTAAATAATACCACATTTAAATTTTTTGATGCCTTTTGTTTTTAATACCATAGCCACCTTTTAATTATTATACCCTTTCCCCCCAGAACCAAGAAAAACCAATGAAGAGAACTATCAGGACTGATGGCATATGTAAAGCTCTGCATCCATAGTTCACCACCTCTCTATCGAGAGGAGGATAATGAAGATAGTTATATTTATAAAACTAAAGCAGATTAGAGAAAGGTTTAAAGTGATACAAATGCCTAGGGACAGTTGAGCACTTCCTTTACCAGTTCTTCATTATTGTGACAAACTGAATAACTTAATGATGGTTTTCTTCCAAGTTGGAATAGATAGATATAAAGTTTCCTTAATCTTTATGTCTCTAGGAATACTGGGGGCATGTAAAGGATTCTGCTAACAATCTTTGGCTTTTAGGCAGTTTAACATGCTTTTAGCACAAGAACACTAAATTAGGGGGCAAAGACTAATCCTTGCTTTTACTGTTAAAAACAGCTGAAAGACTACATTTAAATGGTCAGAGCATTAAGACATTATGATCGCTAATGAGAACCATTTCCCTAGTTTAGCACTCAAAACATAGATATTCAAAGGAACGTATCACCTCTTTGTTCTTATCATTTTAGCTCCTTGCTGGATACCTCCTCCCTCTTCCAAGTTTCTATTTCCTCTGTCTTTTGCCCAGTTTCCTTCTCTGCACCCTACTGACTAACTTCTGTCTCCACTAAGGTCTAAAGTAGAAGGAAAACCAAACCAAACCAAACCAAAACCAAAGAGAAACTTTAAAAACTGGGAAGCTTAAGTGGAATCCATGAGATATTGTCTATAACAAATGATCTAATTGAGCAACCCTGAAAACAAACTACTTATTTTTCCCCCCATTAACCTAAGTATATGATCTATCTGGGTAAAGCTTCATGCCCTGTCACTGTTTAGTTACTTGATACTTCCCTATCCTGAGATAGTTTATGGCAGTCTGGTAATTAGAGACACACAGAGGAATAAACTCCTCATTATGTAAAATAAAATGTTAAACTGGGCAATAATGGAGCAAATTAATAATGCCCTGAAGACATTAAAGGTAAATATAATTGTAAGGTAAACACAGTGGCTTTAAATATCAGCATTTATGTGACAGCTGCTCTCCAAGCACCTGCTTTGGACTCTTATTCACAACCCTCATTTAGAGTCACCAGCTTCTGCCTGGACTCACTGTTCACACAATGGAGAATATTGCTATATTCCCATTCAACTGCTTTTACGTTTACCCTCCTCCCTGACTCCTTTCTTCTGGGCTATTATTCACCATCCTTTGTGACCATGTGGGTGTATGTGTAAGTGACCCCAGAGCTCCATGACCAGCCTGAACATTGAGAGCCTGTGGCAGCATCATGAGGCACAACTACAAGAAATACAGAAAAGGAAGATCCATATCCTGTCCCCAGAGCAGCTGCTGCCTTGGGGGTACTCTGGTTCCCAACAGTGGTATGGCTCCGTTTGAAGGGAGCTCTTCTCCCCACCGAAGGGGGAAAGGTCACTGCCAGATGAGGAGGGTAAACAGTTCATCATCACGACCATTTGCTCTATTAGCATATGGCATTTTTTTTGCTAAATGTTGTCACTTCCATTAATTTCTGGGGATGTGTTGGGTAGCAGGGAGCTACAATATCTTTCAACTCCAAACAGTTCAGCTAGATGGTGCGTTGGATGGAGGGACTGCCTTGGAGTCAGGAAAATCTGAGTTCAGAATCGAACTTAGACATTTGCTAGCTGTGTGACCCTAGGCAAGTCACTTAATCCTGTTCATCTCAAGTTCCTCATCAGTAAAAATGAACTGGAAAAGGAAATGGCAAACCACTGCAGTATCTTTGCTAAAAACCCAAAATGGGGTCAGATACAACTGAAAGACCACACAGAAGCAACCACAAAGCAGTGCAATTAAACACTTATTACCTAGTTTTGCTGTGTAGTTAACAAAAGTTGGGGAACAAAGGACCTTAGAGGTCATCTGATATAGACCCTCTTATTTTATGGATGAGAGAACCTGCAGTCAGAGAGGTAAAATAACTTGAATATAATTATTTATTGATTAGCCAAGCCAGGGCTAGAACCTGCACTTTCTAGCCTGAATCCAGGACTCTTTACAGAATACCTGTGTGTGTGTGTGTGTGTGTGTGTGTGTGTGTGTGTGTGTGTGTGAGAGAGAGAGAGAGAGAGAGAGAGAGAGAGAGAGAGAGAGAGAGAGAGAGAGAGAGAGTCAGAGAGAGAGAAAGAGAGAACATTGTACTTATGGTAGGACTTGAGAGTTTCTTGGGACCCAAGGGGTGCAAGAGGCAGAGATATTCCCATACCTTGGGAATTTAGAAGGCAACCATGTTCAGCTATGTTCAACTCTTCCTGACCCTGTATGGGGTTTTCTTGGCAAAGGTACTAGAGTGGTTCAATATTTCCTTCTCCGGTGGATTAAGCCAAACAGAGGTTGTGACTTGCTTAGCCACACACAGCTACAAAATATCAGAGGCTAGATTTGAACTTAGGTCTTCCTGACTCCAGGCCCAGTGCACTATTTACTGAGCCTCTTAGCTGCCTCTACAATTTAGTTTAGCACTTAGTTAACAAGAATATTTAAAATGAGAAACTATCTCACGAGCTCCTCTCCAGCTGGCCCAGTCTTGCTCTCCCTCACCCTCCAACACTGATATGACCTTGAAGCGTCCTGCAGTATCATCCCATTGGAAGCTGCGCTATTCTGATGGAAGATTTTTTTGTCTCACTGTCTTCTCACTGCCACTTCCAAAATGAATTTGTCTGAAAAACTTCACTTGAGTTCGTCTTTTGTGCTGCTCAATTGCGGGTTTTTTTGTTTTTTTTTTGTAAACTTCCCTTAAGCATCAAGATGACTAATTAGCTAATTAGCTCTCTTACATTTCCAGAGCAGCTTTGTCCTAAATTCCTTAAGTGGTAGTGCCTTTAATTTTGATTGTATGATGTTGTATCTTTCAGTCTGATATTTTTAGCTGCGGGGTTTTGTGGTTTACCTCTTTTCCTAAACAGAGTCAGTACTTGGAATTTAGCTGAAGAAGACGGACTAGTTGCTTGATCCCTGAGTCTGCAACTCCAGCTATTTGATATTTTGACCTGGCTACCCAGATGCCATCTTAAAGACATGTCCAGAATTGAACTCATAATCTTTTTCCCCCAAACCCTCCTGTCAATCTAACTAGCTAATTACTACTGAGAGTATCACCATTCTTTCATTCATCCAGGCTTGCAACCTAGCTTGACTCCTTACTCTGTTTTATCTCTCATAGCTTTTCAGTTGTTGTATGCTTTCCCAAACCTCCCTATATCCTCCCTTGTCTCCTATGATGTGTCCAGATTTTTAGCATCTTACACCTGTCTGGACTATGGCAGTAATATAACAGTTGGTCTCCCTACCTCAAGTCTCACTCCACTTAAGTCCATCTTCCACTTCAGCCAAATAGATTTTAATAAAATGCAGATCTGGCTGTGTCACCCCCTCATTCAATAAACTCCAATGACTCCCTAGTACCTCCAGGATCGAGTATAAAATGGCAGCTAGATGATACAGTGGACAGAGTTCTGGGCCTCTACTCAGGAATCCTGAGTTTAAATTGTGCCCCAGACATTTAATAGCTGTGTAACTCTGCCAGATAATTTAATCCACTTTTGTCTGCATTAGTTTCCTCAACTGCAAAATGGGAATGAAAAGTGCACCTACCTCTCAGAGTTGTAATGATGAAAAATGAAATAATATTTATAAAGTACTTTATAAAAATTAAAGAGCTATATAAATAGTAGTTATTGTTTATTTTATTATCATTGTTATTATTATTTACTCCATTTGGATTTTTAAATCCTTTCTAACCTTGACCTTTCCCACCTTTCCAGTATTCTTACATCTCACTCCCTTCACATGCTCTGTAAGCCAGTGGTACTGGCCTCTTTGCTATTCCTCCCATATAACAATCTATTTCCCAGTTTCAAGCATTTTCTCCAGCTGTTCACCATACTAGAACTCTCTTTCTTCTCATCTTTGTCTTCTGGCATCCCTGGCTTTCTTCAAGTTTCAGCTAAAGTCTCACTTTCTGTAAGTTTTCTTTAATTTTAATGCCATACTTACCTCTGGGATTATCTTAAATTTATCCTGTGAATCTCATGTTTGCATATAGTTGTTTTCATGTTGTCTCCTCCATTAGATGTGAGTTCTTTGAGAGCAGGGACTTTCCCCTTCCTTCCTTCCTTCCTTCCTTCCTTCCTTCCTTCCTTCCTTCCTTCCTTCCCTCCCTTTCTTTCTTTCTTTCTTTCTTTCTTTCTTTCTTTCTTTCTTTCTTTCTTTCTTTCTTTCTTTCTTTCTTTCTTTCTTTTTCTTTCCTTCCTTCCTTCCCTCCTTCCTTTCTTTTTTCTTTCCTTTTTTTAGTAAATAGTAATATTCTTATTACTAAAACTTAACACACTGTGATCAAATCACACTAGTGATTTGAAAGACAGATTGATCTTAAAACATAGGAAAAGAGATAAATTTACTTTGAGTCTTAACTAATTAATTAATATGAGAAGTCATTTCCAGATGTAATTCTCTTCCTGCTCCTCCTCCTTCTTCTTCCTGTTACTCAGAAACAAAGATAATCTCAGGCTTAGATCAATGAAAACCTGTTAGTCCTTTTAAAATTGAAAAGTTTGGAGATCACCTTTTCCTTCACACTTGAGATTCCTTACTCCCTTGGAACTTTTGTACTTTGAAGGTTCCTTTGTCAATGGTAACTTGTGAAAGACTGAACTACACCTTGACCAGTTTTGTCTAGAACTCTTCCCAACAAAGGGAGTCTGAAAAGGGAGTATATCCACTAAGAAGATCTTAGTTAATAGTCTATGATGTACTTATGCATACAATTATTTTGGAATATTTTCCCCCTCAATAATACTGCTGTTGTTTCAGGGTATTTCCTAGAATAACACTTAGTATAGAGAAATTAAACTGACCTAGATCTGAAATTCCCTTTCTGGATTCATTATAAGAATTTGTCCTTCTGGGAGAGCAGCCAGAGTAGGCAGAGAGGATCATTGGTACCTTGAGTTAGATTTCCAAACAAGAACTATAGAAGAAACATTGAAATGGTTTCAATTTCTACTCTCTCAATTTCTTTTTTATCCATAAATGCAATATTACAGTTTTACAAGGTTGAAATAACCTATGCATCCTTTTAACTTCTTTGAAATGGCTGGTGTAGGTCATGCTCCAAGTATTTATTAATACATGCCAGGGGGGCGGAGCCAAGATGGCGGAGTAGAAAGACGCACATACACATAGCTCTGAACCCACAACCCATAGAATGGCTACAGGGAAGTAACTCACGGCGAATTCCGCACCCAGAGGCCACGGAACATTGGAGCGAGGGAGATTTCTGTTCTGGAGAGACCTGCAAACCTCTCGCAGGGGGTCCTTCGCGCCGCGGACTGGGCGCCGGGACTGGGAGCTGAGGGCAGCCCTGCCGCGGCCGCGGCACCGAGAGGAAAAGATCCGAGCAGGCTTCACAGACAGGATCTCCAGCGGTCACGCGGGTCCCTCCACCCACAGAGGGATCTGCAAACCTCTCGCAAAAGGTCCGTCGCGCTGCAGACACAAAGCCCAGCCCAAACCTGCTGCGGCCACGGCTGGGGCAACGAGAGAAACAGATCCGAGCAGGCTTCAGGGACGGGATCTCCAGCGGCCGCACAAGTCCCTCCACCCACAGGTGACAGGGGTGGGTGAGAGAGTCTCTTTGGCGGGTCGAGAGGGGAGTGGGGTGCCCCCATAATACAGGCCCCCCCCCGGGAGGTAGAAGCTGAGAGGCGGCTGCAGACAGGGGCTCCCCAAGCGGGCGGGAGCCTGAATCCATTGCGGAAGGTCTGTGCATAAACCCCCTGAGGGAACTGAGCCTGAGAGGTGGCCCTGCCCCGATCTCAGCACCAGATCATAATCTCATACTGAATAGCAGCCCTGCCCCCGCCAAAAGCCCTGAGGCTGGAAGCAGCATTTGAATCTCAGACCACAAACACGGGCTGGGAGGATCAGGAGGTGAGGTGGGTGTGAGGAAAATATTCAGAGGTCAAGTCACTGGCTGGGAAAATGCCCAGAAAAGGGAAAAGAAATAAGACTATAGAAGGTTACTTTCTTGGCGAACAGGCATTTCCTCCCTTCCTTTCTGATGAGGAAGAACAATGCTTACCATCAGGCAAAGACACAGAAATCAAGGCTTCTGTGTCCCAGCCCACCCAATGGGCTCAGGCCATGGAAGAGCTCAAAAAGAATTTTGAAAATCAAGTTAGAGAGGTGGAGGAAAAGCTGGGAAGAGAAATGAGAGACATGAAGTCAAAGCATGAACAGCAGATCAGCTCCCTGCTAAGGGAGACCCAAAAAAATGTTAAAGAAATTAACACCTTGAAAACTAGCCTAACTCAATTGGCAAAAGAGGTTCAAAAAGCCAATGAGGAGAAGAATGCTTTCAAAAGCAGAATTAGCCAAATGGAAAAGGAGATTCAAAAGCTCACTGAAGAAAATAGTTCTTTCAAAATTAGAATGGCACAGATGGAGGCTAATGACTTTATGCAAAACCAAGAAATCACAGAACAAAGAGAGAAGAATGGAAAAATGGAAGATAATGTGAAATATCTCATTGGAAAAACAACAGACCTGGAAAATAGATCCAGGAGAGACAATTTAAAAATTATGGGACTACCTGAAAGCCATGATCAAAAGAAGAGCCTAGACATCATCTTTCATGAAATTATCAAGGAAAACTGCCCTGAGATTCTAGAACCAGAGGGCAAAATAAATATTCAAGGAATCCACAGAACACCGCATGAAAGAGATCCAAAAAGAGAAACACCTAGGAACATTGTGGCCAAATTCCAGAGTTCCCAGGTCAAGGAGAAAATACTGCAGGCAGCTAGAAAGAAACAATTCAAGTATTGTGGAAATACAATCAGGATAACACAAGATCTAGCAGCCTCTACATTAAGGGATCGAAGGGCATGGAACAGTATATTCCAGAAGTCAAAGGAACTAGGACTAAAACCAAGAATCACCTACCCAGCAAAACTGACTATAATACTTCAGGGGAAAAAATGGTCTTTCAATGAAATAGAGGATTTTCAAGTATTCTTGATGAAAAGACCAGAGCTGAAAAGAAAATTTGACTTTCAAACACAAGAATGAAGAGATCCATGAAAAGGTGAACAGCAAAGTGAAGTCATAAGGGACTTACTAAAGCTGAACTGTTTACATTCCTACATGGAAAGACAATATTTGTAACTCTTGAAACATTTCAGTATCTGGGTACTGGGTGGGATTACACATGCACACACGCTCACATACATAGAGACAGAGTGCACAGAGTGAATTGAATAGGATGGAATCATATCTTTAAAACAAAATGAAATCAAGCAGTGAGAGAGAAATATATTGGGAGGAGAAAGGGAGAAATTGAATGGGGCAGGTTATCTCTCATAAAAGAGGCAATCAAAAGACTCATTAGTGGAGGGATAAAGAGGGGAGGTGAGAGAAAAACATGAAGTCTACTCTCATCACATTCCACTAAAGAAAAGAATAAAGTGCACACTCATTTTGGTAGGAAAACCTATCTTTCAATACAGGAAAGTGGGGGATAAGGGGACAAGTAGGGTGGGGGGGATGATAGAAGGGAGGGCATGAGGAGGAGAGTGCAATTCGAGGTCGACACTCATGGGGAGGGATAGGATCAAAAGAGAATAGAAGTAATGGGGGACAGGATAGGATGGAGGGAAATATAGTTAGTCCTATACAACACAACTATTATGGAAGTCATTTGCAAAACTACACAGATATGGCCTATATTGAATTGCTTGCCTTCCAAAGGGAAGGGGTGGGGAGGGAGGGAGGAAGAGAAGTTGGAACTCAAAGTGTTAGGATCAACTGTCGAGTAATGTTCTTGCCACTAGGAAATAAGAAAAACAGGTAAAGGGGTATAGAAAGCTATCTGCCCCTACAGGACAAAAGAGAAGATGGAGACAAGGGCAGTGAGGAATGATAGAAGAGAGAGCAAATTGGTCATAGGGGCAATTAGAATGCTTGGTGTTTGGGGGGGGTGGGGATAAAAGGGGAGAAAATTTGTAACCCAAAATTTTGTGAAAATGAATGTTAAAAGTTAAATAAATAAATTTAATAATAAAAAAACAAACAAACAAAAAAATACATGCCAGGCACTGTGCTCAACCCTGGAGATACACAGAGACAAAGGAGAGTCGTCCCCTCGAGGAGCTCACAGTCTAATGGAAGGAGAGACTATAGTCATAACCTGAGCTCTAACCACATGGATCACTCAGACAGTGGAGCAGACCTTTAAACCTGTTTTCAAAACCTGAGTCAGAGTCATGGGCATATCAGCGTACCACCTCTCCTGATAGCTCTAGCCAAGACAGAGAGAAGCCTATTGACTGACTCACTGCCCTGTAATGTCATATCATAATCCTAATGGAGATGAGGCAAGGAAGGGGCTGAGACACCAGAATGACATCTTTTTAACTTTAAGGAATCAGTTTTACATCTAGGTGGGACCTTAGAGATTACTGAGTCTGATCTTCTCATTTTATAGATGAATAAAGTGAGCCAAAATTACCTCTCTTTTTGAAGGTGGGAATTAAAACCCATTTGTTATTAAACACCAGAAAACCAGAAGGTTTTCTGCCTCCCAATCTCAATTTAGTTAATATGGTCCTCTTTGTGTGTAGAAAATGGGTTATAAAAGCAAGCTTTCTTTGGGCTTACCAGATACATTCCCTCAAGAACAATTCCTAACAAGAACACATCCACAATAAAAGAGTACTCTGGTCTGAGCAGAGGAGTTAAGAGATCTCCCTAATCAGCCACTAGGTCACTAGATATACATGGTAAGAATGAAGTATGTGCAATAGTACAACCTACTGAATTCAGTGTGATATGGGTAGACTGAGAGGAGGGACCATTATAACATCCAAGGCAAAATACACTGAAGAAATTATTTTACTCATACTACCCTGCTACTCTCCTCTCATTTCCTTCCTCACCCTATGGCACCTTCATTCCTCCCCTTAACCCCTCCAAAATTCCATGAAACTCTAATATATGGCTATTTCTTTCTTTTACTGGTATTTTCTTTTTACCTTATAATTTCCTTTTTAAAGTTAAGGTGGCCCAACATTATTCACTTTGCCCCTTTATTTTTTCTTTCCCCACCCCCAATCTTTTTCACCCAAGTTCTCGGATCTCTTCACCTATCATAAGTTGTCATGTTGTATTAGATGCAGATTAGAAATGATTGATGTAAGATGAAGGGTTTCCAATGAAGTGTGTGTGCCCACGTTTGTTCAGCAGTTTAAATTCGTTCCATTTAATCCTGAGCAAAGGTAGTACATGAAGTCTAGGGATCAGCAAATCTGAACCCCTAGGGCCTAGAGGTTTGGTTTGCTTTTGATATGCACTGAAATGGTTAGTTCTTTTTTGAACCTTCTGGGGACCACCCACTGTGTTCTTTTCTCCTCTCTCATAATGATAAGAAAAAACATTAAATCCTGTTTATAGAATCATCTGATATTAATAAATAACCTTTTCAGATATGAAGTTCAAGAATTATCACCATTTTATAGATTGAGGAAACTGAGGTCTAGAGAGGTTGTAACTTGATCAAGGTTACATAAGTAGTAGATGATATTACAGCTAAAATGTATAGTGGCTATGACTAACTTAAATCTTCAGCGTCCAAATTCAGGGCTCTTTTCACTAGGTTCAATCACACTCTAGTAAGGCATTGCTTCAACTTTGCAAATGGCATCTGGTACACTAACAAATTGAGAAATAGAGTCCAGTGCAGGAAATATTTATTTCGCACCGATTCCATGTCCAGTTGCAATTCAGTACAGGGTCCTGGACAAAATAGATAGTTTAATGAATGTTCAGTGAATTGGACAATAGTTTCTGCCTGAGATTAGAATAGGGTCAAGGGGTAGGGAAGAAACATTTATTAAATCTCCATTAAGTTTCAAGCACTATGCTAAGAGCTTAACACATATGATTTCATATTCATATAATTGTAAAGGGAAGAAGGATATGATGTTTCCTACCTAAAAGCAACTTCTTCTTCTCCTCCTTTCTCCTTCTTCATCTTCCTTTCTTCTTCTTCTTCTCCTTCTCCTTCTTCTTCTTCTTCTTCTTCTTCTTCTTCTTCTTCTTCTTCTTCTTCTCCTTCTTCATCTTCTTTCTTTTTCTCCTCTTCCTCCTCTTTTTCTTAATTTTCTTTCTTCTTCTTTTCTTCCTTTTCTCCTCCTACTTCTTTTTCTTAATCTTCTTTCTTCTTTTTCTTCTTCTCCTCCTCCTCCTCCTTCTTTGTCTTCTTTCTTCTTGTTGTTGTTCTTGTTCTTCTCCTTCTCCTTTTCCTCCTCTTCCTTCTTTTTCTTAATCTTTTTTCTTCTCTTCCCCCTTCTCCTTCATCTTCTTTCTCCTTCTTCTCCTCTTTTTTCTTAATCTTTCTTCTTCTCCTTCTCCTTCTTCTATTCCTCCTTTCCTCCTCTTCCTTCTTTTTCTTAATCTTCTTTCTTCTTCTTCTCCTTCCTCTCCATCTCTTTCTTCTCCTTCTCCTCCTTCTCCTTCTTCTTCTTCTTTCTTCTTTTTCTCCTTCATCATCTTCTTTCTTCTTCTTCTTCTATTCTATTATTAGATACAATGTAGTGTCATAAAATTAGCTATAATAACTTATGGTCCCTTTATGATATAGAAAAACCTCTCTAATTGATTCCAGAAGGAAACAACGGGATTGGATAAACAAACAAACAAAAGGTGTGTGTGTGTGGGGGTGTTGAGATTATAAACTGGGAGCTGCCTATAGAGGAGGTCCCTGTAGGAGGAGGAGGGAATTTCTCTTCTTCCCTCTCCCTATTCCCTCCTTGGACATTTAGATTTGAAGGGGTCCTACTGGACCTAGGAGTACTCTGTCTCAAGGAGAGGAAAGACACACACATGCACCAGGCAGACATGGATATACAGAGGCTGGGACTCTAGGGAGGAAGTTGTTTTGAGGAATGGGAGCACTGACAACTGAGAAGAGAACATGTATGAAAGGGAACACACCCTTTGAATTCAGCTGATCCATCATCACAGCAGTCATGGCATTTGGTTTACCTCTGAGCCTTCTCTTCCCATAAAAGACATGTGAATCTAGCGGTGAGTGTCCCTCAACTTGTGGGAGGACATCTTATGGTTAATATGTTAACTAAGCCATTTAAGTAAATGCTTTTTCTAAGAAATGATTGAGTTTACTGCTTGGCTCTTAATGGAAAGCAGACCATTGGAGACATTTGAATTATAGTATTGGGAGTAGCCACCCATAAGGTTATTCTAGAAGAGTATTAGTTACCTCCCTGGCTACCTACTCTTGAATGCAAATTGGAGCAGTACACCAAAGGAGGCACTACAAAATCAGTCTATCAATTAGCATTTATTAAATACCTACTATTAATCAGGCACTCTGTTAGATTCTGAAGATATAAATATGAAAACAAAATGTTCATTGCCATTAAAATGTTACATTCAGACCTTAAAGAGCCTTGCTCATAACAACTGGGTGAAGTTGGTAGGAGAAGCATTATTATTCCCACTTAATAAATGAGGAAACGAGTTTAAAAAGATAAAGTCAACGGCAAAAGATCTCAAATTCCAATCACCTGACTTTTAAGTCTCATACTCTTTCTACTGCTGTGACAGTAAGTAACCAGTAGAGGAGATAAGTGTATTGTTGAACATTTAATTCAACAAACATTTATAAACCACCTACTACATGCAAGGCAGCAGTGAAGCAAAAATAAAAGTAAAACAGTCCCTGACCTTAAGGTCAAGGACCATCTACCCCAGGTTACATACTAAAGTATGCAACATGTACATCGTTAAGCAAATACAATGTCGTTTGAAAAGGGATCCAGCATTGACAATTGGAGGGATCAGAGGAGGGGTGAGGGGGTAGTAGATGGCACCTGAACTGAGTCTTGAAAAGACATAAATATTTTAAGAGGAAGTAAATCCTAACCTTGCCTAACTGCATGTGATATCAAGTTTGAGAAGCATGTTCCAGTCAACTTTGTCTAGAATCAAGAGTGTGAGAAGGGGTGTAATGTGAAATACATTTATAAAGAAAGACTGAGAGCCATACGTTTTCAGATGTGGCAGGTGTCGTACTTTATTTGGCTTGACTGTATTTACATGTTAAATGAGTGGGTTCAAAAGGGGTGAAAAGGGAGAAATCATTGAGAAGTTACAAATATATATACTATATATGCATATACATATATTTTCATATATAATTCACTGAAGAGTTTTTGAGAAGAGTTGTAGTGTGGGGTCACTTGAGAAGCAATCTAGAACAATGGAGTGCTGGAACTGGAGTCTAGAAGATAGTTCAAAATCTTACCTCTGACAAAAAGAAACCCACTCAATGTCTTTGAACCTGTTTTCTTGTTTATAAAATGTGGATGGTATTAACTTTGGTTGACTTCCCATGTTTACTGTGCCATTCAATGAAATAAAATATGTAAATCATTTTGCAAACTTTAAAGTTTTTTAATAGAATTTCATTTTTTTTTCAATTCCATGTAAAGATAAATTTTAACATCCCTTTGAAAAAATTGAGTTCCAAATTTTCCCCCCTTGCTCAACTCTTCCCTCGTTATGATGGTAAGCAATTTGATATAGGTTATATATGTGCACTCGTGGAAGCATATTTTCATATAGTCATATTGAAAAATAGGAAATGGATCAAAAGAAAAAACACAAACAAATAAAGTGAAAATAATATGCTTCAATCTGAATTCAGACTCAGTTCTTTCTCTGGAGGTGGATAACATTTTTCATAATGAATCATTTGAAATTGTCTTGAGTCATTGTATCTCTGAGAATAGCTGTCATTGACAGCTGATCATTGCACTATGTTGCTGTTATTGTGTAAAATCTTTTCCTGGTTAAACTTTAAAGTTTTTTTTTTTTTAAAAAGCAGTCAACAGTCACATCTTGTCATCTTTGTTAAGACCTAAAAGAAATGGAAAGAAACTGGAGGAAAGGAGAATGATTTGTATACTATTAGATCAACAAAGATGAGAGGATAATGAGTGGATGGATGGGGGGAAATTTATATGAGCAATGTGTCTATATGTAGAAATGATAAAAACTTGGAAGCTGATTGTATATGGAGGAGAAATGGAGACGTAAAAATCAAGGATGATTCTGAAGTTACCTGAGTGCCTGGGAAGATAATTGTGCTCTCAATGTAAACAGGAAGTTTGGATAAGAGGTTGGCTTATGAGACTGATGTAGTCATTGAAAAAGTAAATAATGATCATGTAGGGTGTCCCAAAAGTAATAGTACATCTTTGAGCTGAAATAACTTCAGGACTACAAATACTACATACTTACAAGAACATCATTCAAAATTTATTTATATATGTCTCATACTTATTTAGTTTTGTTAATTTTGAATAGTATATTTTAAATTTTAATTTGATTTTCTGGATGACACTTTCTCAGAGTGATGAATTGGTAGAAGAATTCATCTTATTTGGCCACCTTGATCTCCTCATATATCTCCTTTAGATATTTTCTTGGAGAGTCATACTAAAATGATTTTGTATGAGTAAGTACCTCATTATTTGGATTATGTTGAAACTAGGGTTACAAATGTAAGCTTTCAGTCATTGACCACCAACTAAGGAAAATGTTTATTACAAAATTCTGAAAATCAAGTAAAGTGATATACAGCACAAATAAGTGGTCTCATCGAATTTTAATAAGAAACATATGCATGTTTTTAAAATTTAAATAATTAACCTTTCAATTATTTTTGTAAGTTTATAGTATTTATACTTCTGAAGTTATTAAAGATTGACTGCCTTAACAATTTTGGTATATACTGTATACCATCATATGATCTTCTTTGTGTTCTCATTTGGCTCTTGTATTAACTGTTTAATATTTGGTGCATATGATAAAAACATATTGCTTATAATTAAGGAAGGATCACTGTGATCTTGAGTAGTTATGGAAGTTTGCATAAAAAAGGTGAACTTGAACTGAAAATTGAAGGATTGGAAGGATTTGGTGTGTAAAAAAAGAGAGGATATTGAGGAGGCTTTGGTGGTTAGGGTAATGGACAGTATGAGAGAAGCCAGATGTGAATTAATCACTCTTCTTCATTCATTCGTTCATTAATACAGATATGTTGATTATAATATATAATTATTAATAATATATTAGTGAATATATTAATATTAATTCATTAATATGAATTAAACCCTCCCCCTATTCCACAGTGATTCCATAGTAATAGTATATTCACTAGAGGAGGACACCACTCCAACATTAATATTAATATTGACCCTCCCCGAGAGAGTTCCTGGTGCAACAGAATAAAAGAATTTGGTTTGATCCATAGAAAACAAGGAAAATGTCTGCTGGTGATAGGGCTTGGTCCTCTGATTGCAGACCTACAGGGAACTCTCAGGTAAGATAAATTTTACTGGTGAACCTTCCCTGTAACTTAAAGAGAGTTGCTTGAGCACTGAGAAATTAAGTGACCTTTCTAGGGTCACATAGCCAGGATATGTCAGAGATAGTACTTTGAACCCTGATCTTGTAGGCCCCTTTATACACTACACATCACCTCATGTACCTGATGAAATAGCACACTTTTCATTATTTTAACTACCATTAAAAGAGGACAAGTTAAAGACAATTTGGTACAAGACCTCAATGAATTTTGTTAACTGTCAATCCCCTGATGAACATATAGTTCAGTCAGTTAAGTGATACAATGGATAGAACACAGGGTCTGATGTTAGGAAAACCTGAGTTCAAATCTTATTTGAACTCAGCCACTTTTAACTGTTGACCCTAGGCAAGTCACTTAACCTCTCTTTGCTTTAGTTTCCTCAACTAAAAAATGGGGACAATAATAGCACTAACCTCATAGGGTTGTTGTGAGGATCAAAGGAGATAAAATTTTAAAAATACCTAGTATAGTGTCTGTCATATTGTAGGTACTATGTAAGTCCATATTCCCTTTCCTGCCCTACACAGTCAATCAGTCAATATTGTCTCCATCATGCCAGACACTGTTGTTCAATCATTTTTTCAGTTGTGTCCAATTCTTTGTGATGCCATTTGGGCTTTTCGTGGCAAAGGTACTGGAGTGGCTTGCCATTTCCTTCTCCAGTTAGTTTTTTACAGATGAGGAACTGAGACAAAAGAGGTAACCAGGTTCACACAGCTAGCAAAAGTCTGAGGCTGGATTTGAACTGGGGGCAAAAAGAAAGCCAAAAACCAATCCTTGGTCTAGAGGAGCTCATGATCTAATGTAGGAGATATGTGAATAGCAATGTACAAGCTAGTTACATACAGGATAAATTGGAAATAATCAACATAGGGAGGGGTCTAGATTTAAGAGGGATTTGGAAAGGTTTCCTACTGAAGTGAAGATTTTAGCCAGAGTGTAAAGGAAGTCAAGAAAGAAAGGAGGCAGAAATGAGGAGGAAGAAAATTATATGCATTCAGAATAGACAGTGAAAATACCTGGCTAGGAGATGAGTGTCTTGTTTGAGGAACAGCAAGAAAACTAATGTCACTTGATCAAAGGGTATGGAGAGGTATAAGGTATCAGAAGACTGGAAAGGGATGTGTGTGGGGTCCAGGTTACATAGACCTTCAAATGCCAAATGGGGGATTTACTATTTGATTCTGGAGGTGATAGAGAACTGTTGAAATTTAATGAATGGGGGTGTGGTGACACGATCAGATACAAGTTTAAGAAAGTTCACTGTGACAGGATAGAATATAACAGAGAGAGACTTGTGGAAGGCAGATTAACTAGCAGTCTACTTTAATGATCTAGACATAAAGTTATGAAGTATCATACCAGGGTAGTGGCAGTGTCAGAGGAAAGAAGGCAGGATATTAAAAAAGAAGCTTATTTCTAACAAGAAGAACTAGTGATAACAATGAGAATAACTCTCTAAAACCTGATCCAATGGTTCAGGTTCCATCCTCAAACTATCATCTCTTCCAAGCAAGTGTCCCTTGCATATTATAAGAAAGTGAGCTTTCAAGAGGTGGAGCCAGGATGATGGAGCAAAAACAAGGACTTGCTAGAGCTCTCCCCCCAAATCCAGTCAAATGCATGTAAAAATGACTCTGGACAAATTCTGAAGCTGTAGAACCCACAGAATGATAGAGTGAAGGAAATCTTCATCCCAGGACAGCCTGGAAGGTCAACGGGAAGCATCTGTTGCATCCAGGTAGGAACAGAGCATAGATGGGACCTGAGCAGGCCTTGGGGGTGATGAAATCCCTAGCATCTGTGGCTGTTTCCGGACTTCACAACCACCGCAATGCTAAAGACAAATTGGAAGGTCAGTTGGAAATTAGAAAAAACCTGTTGGACCCATGTGAGAGAGTAGAGTGGTCCAGCCCCAGCCCCAGGGCAGCAGCCACAGCAGCAGCAGGGGCAGCTTCAGCAGCTGTTTCTGGAGCTCTAGGCCCACAGATTGTGGGGGGATCGAGTGACTGACAGTATTACCTCCCCCATCCCCACTGGAAGCAGAGAATTACCTTGTCAAAGAGCTCAAAAGTCAAGTAATTGACTGGGAAAATAAGGAAAAACAGGAAAAAAAAATCAGAGTATAGAATCTTACTTTGGTGACAAGTAAGATCAAAACATACAACCAGAAGGGGAAAACAAAGTCAAAACTCCTACATCCAAAGACTCCAAGAAAAATATGAATTGGTCCCAGGCCATGGAAGAGTTCAAAAATGATTTTGAAAATCAAGTAAGAGAAGTAGATGAAAAGTTGGGAAGAGAAATGAGAGTGATGCAAGAAAATCATGAAAAATGAGTCAACTGCTTGCTAAAAGGGATCCAAAAAATGCTGAAGAAATAACAACTTAAAAATAGACTAACCCAAATAGCAAATAAGATCCAAAAAGTCAATGAGAAGAAGAATGCCTTAAAAAGCAGAACTGGCCAAATGGAAAAAGAAGTCCAAAAGCTCACTGATGAAAATAATTCCTTAAATATTAGAATGGAGCAGATGTAAGCTAATGACTTTATGAGAAATCATGAAATTATAAAACAAAACCAAAAGAATGAAAAAAAAAAGGCACACAATGTGAAATATCTCATTGAAAAAACAACTGACCTGGAAAATAGATCTAGGAGAGAGAATTTTAAAATTATTGGACTACCTGAAAGTCATGATCAAAAAAAGAGCCTAGACATCATCCTTCAAGAAATTATCAAGGAAAACTGCCCTGAAGTTGTAGAACCAGAGGGTAAAATAGATATTGAAGGAATCCACTGATTGCCTCCTGAAAGAGATACCAAAAGGAAAACTAGGAATTGTAGACAAGTTCCAGAGCTCCCAGGTCAAGGGAAAAAATATTGTAAGCATCCAGAAAGAAACAATTTGAATACTGTGGAAATACAATCAGGAAAACACAAGATCTAGCAGCTTCTACTTTAAGGGATTGGAGGGCTTGGAATTTGATATTTCAAAGGTCAACAGAGTTAAGATTAAAACCAAGAATCACCTACCCACTAAAACTGAGTATAATACTTCAGGGGAAAAATGGAACTTCAATGAAATAGAAGACTTTTGAGCATTCTTGATGCAAGGACCAGAGATGAATAGAAAATTTGACTAGCATATACAACAAGAAGCAAGAGAAGCCTGAAAAGGAAGAATACTGCTCCTCTGTAGCCACAAGAACTGGAACTCCTCTTGGCCCTGGGATTGTTACCAGGGTCTCTGCTTCCTTGTGACCAATCACAATCACTCCTTTCATCCTAGAACCATGACCCAGAACTACTATGGGGAATAGAGTTCCCTATCATGTATCTGTATCCAGTGCTAGCAAAGGGGCCCCAACAGTCTCTTTCTGACCAACTTTTCTGACCAATTCCCTTACCATGTCTTGACTGAGAGCTCCTAAAACTGCTGTTACTCCTATCATGGCTGCCTCCAAGGCTAACCACTGGTGGTGATGCTGCACTCCAAGCAGGTTCCCACCCTAATGTCACACACCTCTCTGTTGACCTCCTAATTTGTCTTGGGTTGGAAAATGTTCTGACTTTGCTGCTCCAAAATTTGATTTTAGAAATTAATTTAAAATTGTTTAGAGGGAATATTGATAGAATTCATCTGGGTTTTTGCTTATATTCTACCATCTTGTCTCTACTTCTGTACCCAACATATTTGCAGTTTAAAAGTTGACAGCATTAGTGTTTGTTTCCGAAATAAAATATTTTGATGATGCATACACACACACAGAGAAAGTAAACTTTCTTTAGGATTATCCCATGTAAAAGCATTATAAAATCACAAAATCTGAGTTGGAAGATACTTCAGTGGGCAACTAGGCCAGCTTGTACCTGAAAAAGATTTTCTGCAATACATCTGACAAATGGTCATCTCATCTTTGTGTGAAGACCTTCAGTGAGGGGGATCCAACTACTCATGGAGGTTGTCTACTTTTGTTTTGCTTCAGTTGTTAGGAGTTTTTCCCCTTAAATGGAGCAAAAATTTGATTCCCTGAAATTTGCCATTTCTCCATTTTGCCCACCCTAGGAAGAACAGGGCTAGTCTTTCTTGAAATACTTGAAAAGAACTATCATGACTCACAGCCTCAGTCTTTTCTTCTCCAAGCTAAATATCTGGTTAATCCAACCAATCTTTAAAAAGGACATGCTCTCAAAGCTTTTCCCTGTTCTGATCACCTTCTTCTAATGCTTCCATTTTCCTCACTCCCAACTCAACAGCTGTCTAGTCAATTATTGATTGAATTTAAACTGTACAGAGAAGCTAGGTGGCAAAGTATGTATAATGTCAGGCCTGGAGTCAGAAAGTCTCCTCTTCATGAGTTCAAATCTGGCCTTGGGTACTTCTTTTCTTTGTGATCCTGAACAAGTCACTTAACCCTGTTTGTCTCAGTTTCCTCATGTGTAAAATGAGCTGGAGGAGGAATGGCGAACCACTCCACTGTCTTTACAAAGAAAACGCCAAATGGTGTCACAAACAGCAAGATACAACTGAAGAATGACAACAACAACTTAAACTGTGCAGAACTGGCAATGGGGAAAATTATAGAGCAGGCCTGAGAATGCCTTTGTGTCTCTTATTTTCATGTCAAGCTTCTAAGTTGCTAGCCTTATTTCTAAATATGTGTTATCAGGACTTATCAATCAATTCATACTGAGAGACAGCTCAGTGGAATACCTTAAGAATTAGACTTGGGAGTTAGGAACAGCCAAGTTCCAATCCTGCCTTGGGATTTAGCTTGGCAGCCTTATCTTCCTCATTTGTAAAATGAAGAGCTTAGCACTCACCTAGCAGGACTGCTGATTAAATGAGAGTGTGACCACATGAGCAATGGTGGTCTGGCACAAGTTCAGACCTCCATCAGTGTGCTAAGATGGTGTCTCTATGTGGAGGATGCTATGGAGCTGCTTCCTGGGAATCCTGGTGCTTTGTAAAGGAGTCACCAGACCCTCATTATGTTTGTAAAATATCCTTCAACTGTCAAGCTCCAAATGAATGTTGACTATTATTACTTGGCCTGTTGTGAATGTATTAATCTTTCTATGGGAGCTTACATATTAACAAAGAACTCTTAAGTAAAAAGAGTCAGATGTACAAAAAATTCATAGTAGCTTTTTTTAGTATCAAATAAGAAAGAAAACAGAGGAGATGCCTATCAGTTAGGAATAGCTGAAGTTAGGGTAGATAGAACATCGAAGTGGCACAATGGAGAGAAGAGAGAGTGCCAGACCTAGAGTAAGGAAGAACTGTTTTCATATTCAGCTTTAGACTAGCTGTGTGACTTTGGGAAAGTTACTTACCCTCTATTTGCCTCAGTTTTCTCATCTGTAAAATGGGAATAATAATAAGAGCTACTTCCTAGGGTTGTTGTAAGGATCCAATGAGATAATAGTTACAAAGCACTTAGCACAGTGCCTAACACTATATACATTTTAGTTATTATTATTGTTATTATATCACAATGGAATGCCATAAGAAACTATGAAAGTAATGGTTTCAGAGAAACCTGGGGAGATTTATATGAGCTCGTCAAGGATAAACAGAATCAGAACAATTCACATAATAACAACAATATTGCAAAGATAAACAACTTTGAAAGACTTTAGAACTCTAACAAATTAAATGTCCTATCATGACTTCAGAGGTCTGATTGTGAAACATGCAACCCACCTTCTGACAGAGAGATGAGGGGCTCAAGATACAGAATGAGACATACAACTTTGGATATGGTAAAGGTGAGAATTTGCTTTTCTTGACTTTGCATAATTGTTACAAGGGTTATTTTCATCTTTTTGGGGAAAATAGGTAGTGACAGAGAAAAAATGCTTGTTAACTGAAAAGAAAGTTAAAATGAAAATAAGAAATCTTTTCTGGAAAGGCCATATTTAAAGTACAGAAATGTCCACCCTATGGTGGGAATTTCAATGACATGGGAACTGAATGGGAAAGATTTGAAAGCATAGAAGTTTCTAATATTAAACCCTTGTTGATTGTCTTATTCTGTCATTTGTTAGGATGGCTTAACTCTCAATCTTATGTTATAGATAACCCAGATTTTTTTTTCACAGTCCACTTCAATATACTCTGAGATCTAGGTAGGATTCATTAACATGTCCTATGTCTTCCACTAAAAGAAATTTCACCATAATTCAAAGCCAATACTCCCTACTTTCATCCCAAACTGGTGCTTATTTGTGCAGCTAACGCAGAAGGAGAGAGTTCCAAATGTAAACAGATTCTAATAATTTTGTGCCAAAATCAGCCTTGATTCTATGAAGTTGGTTGCTTAAAAACTGAGGTTGTCATAGTAGCTGCAGAGAAAGTTCTACTAGGTATTGGATGGTTCTCTTGGCAAACGTGGGAGATGTCTGTTCAGAACCTTCTGTTGAATCAGAATGGTTTTCACCTGACTCTGAAAACATTGCTTCAGAATAATGAGATTTAGAGTTAAGAGCTGCCCCCTGCATGCCCTCTGAATATGACTACATTCCAACTCTTAGCTAGAAACACAAAAAATCTTAGAGGATTAAAAGCTTACTTTAAAAACAAAGTTGTGCTTTATAGTCACTCTGACATCATTCTAGAAAGCAGGCAGGGAACCCAGGTGGGTAGAGCATAAGGGGAATCAGGAAGCCTCTCTTTGTAGATTTGAATCACCTTCCCTACCTCCAAGTACACACAAGGGAGTCACAACACTTTTCTCTTATATCCTCATTCTTTCCTATCCCGACTCTCTAAGTCCAGAGGTCCAAGGGAGGGGACCTCGTTAGATTTCAGGAAAGGGACAAAAGCTTAATCTTGGATTCACTGGCTAGTCCAACCAGTGGGTACTGAGATCAGAAACCTGTTTGGATGCCTAAGGAGGGAGCAGGGGATCCCCAGTATCTGGGCTGTTCTAGGAAACTGCATTTGAAAAGAATCAAATTCCCCAGAGCAGAACAGTATGCTTTTTCCTGCTTTGCAGCCAGCTCAAATCCCCAAATTGTCTGCAAATGGACAAATTGCCTCTGTAAGGAGTTTCCCTTCTGCTGTATTTTTAATTGCTTCTTATGTGGCCCAGAGAGGTGGGATTCCCAGCCTTCTAATCAGGTAGAAACTTTTACTGAAATTTTAAAATAAATACTCACGGAATTGTAAGATCTGAAGAACTTTGGAACACTGTTCAGGACAGCACTTAGGTAGTCTGTGAAGGGACTTTCCTATCTAATATCCAAAGGTTCCAGTGCTCTATACTCTCCATCTGCAAAATATTCTTGAGCTAGCACTATTTCAAGTCAATCACGATCAAAACATCCTTTGTACACCAGGATTTTGCTTTGGTGCAAGTGGCTAACGCCAGGTAATATCAGTTGAGGGCACAGGATGGAAAGCCAATGGAGTGAGTGGGGCTGTAAGGATGAGTTTGACCTTAAAGAAGGATTAAAAAGGTGTTTTAAAGCAGTGGTCTCAAACTCAAATAGAAACTAGATTCACTGAACCATACAAAAATATTTCTGTGGGCTGTATGTTGACTTAGAAAACCACACATGTTTATGTATTTCTTTTTTATTATTAATCCATCAAAATATTAAAATCAGATAGGAGCTGCATTTTAATTTGGTTCTGCCACACTTGGAAATGCTATGGATTATATACTGTATGTCTGACACCTCTCCTTTAGAGGTCATGGTGTTTAATCCTCTCATTTTACGAAGGGGCAAAATGAGCCACAAGAACATGCAGGGAATAAATAGTTGAGCTAAGATGAATCCAAATCCTCAGACTCCCAATCCAGACCTTCCTCAAAAACACCACCCTGAATGTCTAAGAGCAGTTAGAAGGTTCATTTCTCTTCTCACTGTGACATATTGGAATGAAAGCAGGAGCATCATTTTTGTCCTGGAAGTGAGAGATAGATCCAGGGTAGTGACTTGTATGTAGTGTGTATGTATGCGAACCACAGTGAGAATAAATCTTAGTACATCAACAAGACAGAAGGAATAGGTTTATCAACTTGTTACTTTCTGTCTTCAGGCCCAGTGCTCTGTCCACTGTGTTACCTGGTTTCAGGCATGGAGAACAATAACTGGAGATGCTTGTGGTTGGGAGATGTAGTATCATGTGCGCAGAACAGCAAGGAGGCTAGCGTCTTTGGATCAGAGTATCAGGAAACGAGTAAGGTTTAAAAAGATTGGAAAGGTAGGAAGGGACTAGATTATAAATGTCTTTAAAAGCCAAATGGAATTTTATAATTGATTCTGGAGGTAAAGGGGAGCTACTAGAGTTTATTAAACTGTGTGTATGTGTGTGTATGTGTATGTGTGTGAGACGTGGCTAAACCTGAACTTTAGGAAAGATCAGTTTGACTAATATATGGAGAAAAGGTTGGTTAGAACTCACTTGAATCTGATGTATAAGTGGTAGGAGAGGGAAGGTGACCTTATTGGTAGAGCCTTGTAAAATTTGCATTGTGGAGTAAAGTTCTGGTAGCCCTGCCCTAGTTATAACCACTTATAAAAGTCACTGACAGATTTTCCAGTGAATAGTATCACTGTTGAAACAGCCAGGCATACTCTTCCCTTTGCAGAAGTGGGCAATGTTCTGGCTGGGAATTTGGCATACAATGAAATTGGTCATGAATTTTATGAGACTCAGCTTTTCTTTTTTATGAGCCTTAGCTCATAAAATGTTTAGATTTTTTTTAAAAGTTGTAATGAATGGATGATACAAATGCAAATAACTTCTTTAAGTGTTTACTATATGCCAAGATCTGGGGACAAGAAAAAAGAAAATTGAGATGGACCCTTGATTTCTAATTAGAAGAGACAAAGACCGTTGAACTACAGGATAGATGAAAATACCCCCAAACCCCAGGATACAATGGTGAGGCAGATGGCAAGGTCCAAGTGTCCTTAGGAATATAGAAGGATATCCTTTCTGGCTTGTAGACGTCTCAGGACAGGTAGAGATGAGATGAGATGAGATGCTCTTCAGGTCTGTGTCTGGATCTGGGTATCCCTGGACTATGAGAGACCATATGGGCTTACAGGCTCAGTAAAGGAAAGGGGTGGAAGGTGGGGGAAGGAAAGGGCAGTAGTTCCTCAAAGGGCTCCTGGGGAAAGGTTAGTTACCCCAAGAATCTCAAGGAGATTGGAAAACTATTGATGGATTTCCATTGTCAGACTATCTTTAAAGGGGGTCTGATGTTATAGAGAGGCAAAGATTAATGTCTTAATAAGATCTCCAAAGAAATTTATAGTTTGTTGAAGACTGTCTGCAGAAGTGCTGATTATTATATCTGTAATCATCTCAGAAGATGAGAGAAGAACCCTGGTAACACTAAAATATAACAGTGGTCCCTGAAGTGCCAGTGAGTACAGGCATGGAAGGGGATGGGAAGTAATAAGCATATAAAGAACACTTACTATATGCCAGGCAAGAGGCTAAGCAGTTTTTTTCAAATATCTCCTTTGATCCTCATAACACCCCTTTGAGGTAGATGTTATTATGTCCATTTCTTTGCTGAGGAAACTGAGTCAAATGATGGTGGTGGTGGTGATTGTCCTTCTTTCTTGAAGAGGTTCAAAATGACATCACTATGTTGGAGTCAAGGTACAGTGTGTCTAACTGTGACTGATCAGACCAATACAACTCGGAAGGCTCTACCACGGGTCAGACACGAATAGTCCATGTGAATATTTGGAGTGGAGATGGTTCTAAATTTGTGCATCTCATGTTTCTTTGGAGCTACTTCAATTTTGTTTTACTTATAGAGCACAGTATCTAATGTGGACACACCATGCTGGGCAGTCCTTTGTTAGTGTCTCTCATAACATGTAATCAATGAAAAGTTCTTCAGAGAGACTTTGAGAGTATCCTTCTATCACTTCTTCTGACTTCCATGTGAGCCCTTGCTTTGTGTGAGTTCTCTGTAAAATGGCATTTTAGGTAAACATGAGTTTCATATTTGAACTATGTGGCCAGTCCATCAGAGTTGTATTCTTTTTTTTTAAATTAATTTTATTTATTTTCAGTGTTCTACAATAACTACCCTATAACTTAGATTATTATTTTTCCCTCCCTCCCCTCCATCCCTACTCCCTGCCCAAGACAGCATACAATTTTATATGGGTTCTACACATATATTCCTATTAAATACATTTTCACTATAGTCATGCTGTGTGGAAGAATTAAAAAGAATGGGAGAAATCATATAACAAACCGAAACATAATACACACACAAAAAAATGATCTGCTACATTCTGCTATTGAATTCCATAGTTCTTTCTCTGGATGTGGTAGGCATTTTGCCTGAGATGACCACTGGCAATTCTTTTAAGTCCTTGCATTGCTAGTTCCAAGTCTACCAGAAAAATCTCTCACACACTGTGGTCATTGCTGTGCACAAAGTTCTCCTGGTTCTGCTCCTTACACTCAACATCAGATCATTTAAGTCTTTCCAGGCCTCTCTGAAGTCTTCCTGTTCATCATTTCTTATAGAGCAATAGTATTCCATTACCTTCATATACTATGATTTATTCAGCCATTCTCCAATTGATGGGCATCCCTTTGATTTCCAGTTTTTGGCCACCACATATCAGAGTTGTATTCTCTGCAGTAGAGTTTGAATGCTGGGCAATTAAGCTTGAGAAAGGACCTCAATACCCAGTATCTTATCTTTCCAGGTGATCTTGAGAATCCTCCTGAAATAATTCCGGAAGACTTTGGCAAGAATCTTGCCTGCAAAGACTAAGAGAGAGACTCCCCTATGATTGTCACTATTTCCTTTACCTTTATAAACATGAACAATGGAGGCATCCTTGAATTATTACAGGACAACCTCCTGTTGCCATATTTCCCAGAAAATTTAAATGAGTAGTGGATTTCCTGCCTATAAATCTCAGCTGGACTAGAATCAGTACCAGGTGTTTTGCCACACAGGAGGTGTCTAATGGAATTCAAAACTTTTTCTTCATTTGGAACTTTTCCTCCAAATGGATTAAGTTCAATGTGAGATATACAGTCAATGGCTTCAGCATTGATTGATGACAATATGTAGAAGATATAAAGGAAAAGTTCAGCCCATCTCTCTAGGATCACATTTTTATCACTAATCAATGTGGTTCCATGAGAACTCAGTAGTTGGGATGGATTGTAGATCTCTGGCTCAAAAATGGCCTTCAGGCCAATGCACTTTGTATTGTTACTCTCAGTGTAAAACTGAGTTTCATGTCTTCCTACTGAGCCAAGAATTCCCAATCTCTCTAACTTTTACTTGCTCTTTACTTTTGATGGAGTTAAATGCTGCCTTCCTAGGGATGGATAAATTATCTTGCTGGTAAACCCTGTGGAGCTCTTGTTTTTCATTTAGCATCTTCTGAATTTCTCCACCATTTTTGTTCAACTAATCTCAATATTTTCCAATGTTCTATCCCAGATGAGTAAAATCAGTGTTGTGCACCAAATTTCTGAAAGCTGCTTTTTTTGCTCCACTGCCATCAGTCATAAGTTGGCTCAGCCTTCCCTCCAAGTTAGCAATGAACTGTTCTGACTTGGAGAAGTGCTCGTATCTGTTGACATTAAGTCATCTGGTAGTTGTCTTGCCTTGGGGCCACCACTTTTGTTGAATGTGGTTATTTAGCTTGGAAAGGATAAGCCTCAGTGCAGCATTCTTCATCACACATTGCCTTCCATCACTCTCACATCTATCTCTTCTCCTTCAGGATGCAATGGGAGACCCTGGCCCTTTTAGGCAATGGACCCAGATGGCTCTGGAAGAGAAAGTGAGGCTGGTGACCTTGCACAGCCCTGCCTCACTCAAATCAAAGTCAACTACAAGTCATGTCATCATTTCCCTGATGTCATGGTCCTCTTCAAAAAGGAAAGACAAACATAACCCGTGAGTAGTCTGAGCTGCCTAAAAGGGGACCCAGCAAGTTGGATAAATCAGCTCATCTTCTCCTTCTCCCTCTCCTCCTTTCTAAAGGAAGGTAAATTTCGATGGCCAGAAGCTGCCCAGTTAATTTGGGGTTTACTGGCAAGATTCCTCTCTCCCTCCTTCCTTCCCTCTCTCCTTCCTTACCTCCCTCTCTTCCTTCCTTCCTTCCTTCCTTCCTTCCTTCCTTCCTTCCTTCCTTCCTTCCTTCCTTCCTTCCACTAAACTTTAAACCCATTTCACTTTGGAGTTCTAGATTGGACAACAATAGATGCCTGCCTAAGCACCACTTAATGGCTATATTTTGGGCTCTCCTAGCTCAGAGCAAATGTCAGTAGTAACTATCTCTCTTTTGACCAGCAACCTTGAGTGTCTTCCCCTCCCATTTGGATTCTATTTTTTTTTTTTAAATTAAAGTGGCCATCCCTTGACTGCTTAATGAGGCCTACTCACTTACCTCACTCAAAGTGAGAACCTGAAAAGACCTTAACCTAAAAGGGCCTGGGTCTCTCATTGCATCCTGAGCCATCTCCACCCATCCTTTCGAATATCTGGTCACTGGACACAGATGGCTCTGGAGGACAAAGTGAGGTTGGTGACCTTGCACAGCCCTCCCTCACTCAAATCAAAGTCAACTGCAAATCGTCATCATTTCCCTGATGTCATTGTCCTCTTTGAAAACAAAGGACAAACACAACCACTTCCCCTTACAATGGAATAGTCTATTAAATGTCCATGTTTTCTGTGAGGGTGGATCTACAGTATTTTATTGCATTTAAGTAAATGGAAGACAGTGTTGGTGATGAGGTCATGAGATGCCCAAGTCTTCAGTAGTAAGTGATCATTGTTGTTGCTGTTTCCAACTCTGTTCTTCCCAAGGACTCCCTGCCATGCCTGGTAGCCTGTGCTACTCTGAAATTAAAGCAACCTGAAATTATAAGCTTGTCATCTTTCAGCACATGATGATGAGGGTGTCAAGGACTTCATAAAATTTTTCTTTGACGTCATCAGGGTTCATTATGATGGGAGCATATGCACTGATGATGGTGATGTGGTACATTCCCACAAGTGGTAAAGGCATTGTCATTAGCTTGTCATTCACTACTTTTGGGAGGCATAAAAATTTGCTGACTAGATTAGTTTTGATTGCAAAATCTATACCAACTTCACAGAGCTACCTGCACCCACTCCAGAAAATATGTATCCAACTCTTGACTTTGATAAGCTGGCCTTCATATGCCAGCCTTGTTTCACTCAGGTCAACTATTTGGATGGGACCTGAGTTTTCTCACGACAAAAGTTGTTTGTCTTTCAGGTCTACTAGATTTCATGTTATTCATAACCTTGTACACATTCCACGTGCCAATGGTGAGTGAAATCATCTTTGTTAAAGTTTTTGTACATTTTTTTCATGTTTTGACCACAGGGTGGGATCTCCACCTGAAACAGAAAGCAGACTAGGTTGAGTGAAGCAGAAGTATTTTAGGGCATCTTTTCTAGCCCCTTCCTTACAATAGGAGGTGAGCAGTGTTATCAGAGACCCAGGGGGCTGTCAAATTTTACTGCTGCTTCAGTCCAGTGAGAAGACAACGCCTGGTTCTCCCGTGTCCAGAATTTTGACTATAGCTCACAGTATATCTGTACCTGCTGTTTCGTCACTTACCTGTTGCCACAGGACTGGTAGGTAGGTTAAAAAAAATAATAAAATGGCATGGATGATGCCCTGATTTGTACATAAATTGGATTTAAGTGGAGCAGTGTTTCTTGAAGTTGTTTGTCTCACTCTGTCTTCCAAAGTCATGGGAGTCTAGTGGCAAGACAAAAGTCAAGATGACTGGTGATGGTTTGGGATTCAGTGGATGACCTTGGTGCCTTCAAAGTAGGACCAAGCTCTAAGTGTTCCATGGCTCCTGCTTCAGTCACCCTCATGGCCATTGGAACAAATTGTTCTCATCCACATTTCCCACTAAATGAAGTCTTTGCATCCTTGGGGTAGGCATCTCCCTAACTCATAAGAGGTTTTAGACTCCTTGTTTACTCTCAAACTGGTTTAGCCTATCTGCCAAAATGGTTTACTGGAGTGTGGCCACTGAACTTGCTACAGTTGAGACACAGCTGAGGGTTGTATGAATCAGATGAATGCCCAAAATAGGAAGCAACTTATAAAGGGCTCAGCAGCCCTCAGACCAGAAGTACTAGTCTTCCATGAACATGTCCTACAGTCCAAGTTCACAATCCTATAATAAGGCTAACTATTTCATATTGTACCAAAACCAAACCAAAACAAACCAAAACAAACCCACAGACAAAAAAACCCCAAACCAACAACAAAAAAAAGACTTCTTAACCAAATGACTCTTTTTCAGTAGTAGTGTAGGTCTTTAATTCTTGAAGGAGGCTGAGTCTAGTAAATCTACTAAACCAAGTCAATGCAATAGGGCTAAAGCCCTAAGTCGGGCATAAATTTTTTGAGCCCTCAGAGTGGAGGGTCACCATTCTGCCTATAAATGGGAAAACCCTCCCAGTCTGGGAAAAAAGTATCAGATCAAGGCTTCTTTTGCCCATCATTATTGGGATCAGATGTTACTGCATGGCACTGTGCTAAGAATACAAAGGCAAAACAAAAACCTGTACCTGTTCCTATAGGAGTTAACATTTTACTGGAGGGATAAAACATATAGAAAGATAAGGCAAGAGAGGATATTTCAAACATGTAGAAAGATAAGGCAAGAGGGGGATATTTCAAGGTGTGCACTTTTCTGAGGAAGCTCAGAACATTACAAAATTGTGATAGTAGAATCATTGGAGAAAGTTTTGTAGCTGGTAGAAATATGGATAGGCAACTGGATGGTGCAATGTGCAGAGCACCAGAATTGGAGGCAGGAAACGCATCTTCATAAGTTCAAATCCAGCCTCAGACACTTACTAGCTATGCGACCTAGTACAAGTCACATAACCCTGTGCCTCAGTTTCCTCATGTGTCAAATGAACTGGGTAAGGAAATGGCAAACCACTCCAGGATCTTTGAGAAGAAAACCTCAAATGGGGTCACCAAGAGTCAGACATGACTGAAACTACTGAACATAAGAAACATGGATAATATTTGGATAGATACAGTAGGAGAGATAGGATATTCTATTCAGGAAGAAGTGACTGTGTAAGCATGGTGAATGTGTCTAATAGAAAGACAAGGTAAAAGACTGGTCAGCTGTCTATATCTTGCTACTTATTAAAGCACAAGTAATCTAACTGGGTAACCTATGGAAGCACTGCCCATTCAATACCTATGTGATCCAAGTTTCAGAAATCTGTTAGAATATACGTGAGGTCCAAGGTGCTTGCCAGCTACACCAGTCATTGAGTGGTATATACTAGGAGTTGACTTACAGATGGTTCTTGTTGATCCCATGATGCAAAGCCTGTTTAACAAACTCAAGCAATAGTCCTTGCTCTCTCCCTACTTAAAATATAAAATTGATGGCAAAAAAATCATTTAAATTTGGAGTCCAAACTTTCTAGGTTAGAGTCGTATCAAATAAGATGCAATTGAATTGGCTCAAGATGACTGTTCTACAAAGTCTGACTTTTTCCATTTGCTTAACCAAGAAGTTTCCACTAGAAGTAGTAAAAAAAGACCTAGAATAGGAACCAGAAAGACTGAATTCTAGTACAAGCTCTGCTAAAGATAAGTAAGTCAATTTATTATGTGACTACTGGGAGGCACTGTGCCAGATGCTAGCATGCCCACAAGAACACAAAATGAAAACAGATTCTTTGCCTTCAAGAACTTACATTCTTTCAGGGGAGAGAATATGTATACATAGAAGTATATACAAAAGAAACAAAAGAGCATTTTGATGGGAGAGAAGCAGGGGCATGCCACAGCCAGAGTGAGATCCAATTGTTAAATTTTCAGTGTGAGCATCTACCTCTTAGAAATCAGCAAACACTACAAATCTGTCTTTAATTCATTGTTTTGTTGGTTGTAGACTTAAGAAAGTGATGGAGTAATCTGAGAGTGTGAATTAAACTTAAAAGTATGTCATGTGTACCTTTTTCCCCCAAAGAGCCAATTGTTAAACTTTTACTAGTACACCCCTGGGTGGAAGATGCCAAGAGCAAGGAGATTAGGCAATGTTTCATGTAGAAATTTTACACTTGAATTTTGAAGGAAATTCAGGTGGAGGTGAGCTATGTTGACCTGGGGAAAATCATCAAACATATCTGGGCTTCAGCTTACTCATTTATGAAATGGTAAGGGTTCATTAGCTGCTCTGTCAGATTCCTTCAAGCTATAGTTTCTAGGGAACTCAGCTGGTAATTTGTGACAGTCTTCATCCTTTCTTTTTCTGTTACCTTACTTTGGGTTAAATGGATCCAAAGAGATCCTGGACTTTCTGCTCTGGGTTTTTGATCACTTGAGTAGAATTTAGATAATATTCCTCTCCAGTCATTGTGGGACTCTCTCTCAACCTGGAGTATGATCTCTAATAGTAAGGAAGGAATGTTGAATTCATTTAATCAGCAATCTCTAGAAATGGATAGAAGAAGATACACAGCGAATACTTCAGTATTACAGCCCACTCCAGGGAAAAGGTAAACTGTGAGAGAGTGGTTCCCACTTAGGAGAAAAGACCCTTTTGTCCTGTGCTTAGAATCATCACTATCTGCAAATGGTTCCTGCCTTCATTCTTAGTATTTCTCATTCTCAGGATTTCCATTGGACGTTGACCTGGATATTGCAACCACTCAATTTAAATCCTCTGATTGCTGATCATTTCTGTATGAAGGTGGCTTCCCATAAATAACTCTGTAAATATTCAACCAGTCTGCCTCCCAGAGCAACAAAGTGATGTAAAAACCTTCCCACCTTCAATCCTCACCCAGAAAGTTCTAATTCATTTTAGTGAAAAGGATCCCACAGCTTGATCTGGTGAGGAATATAAGATAGGCTTCACAGAGTACCAGGGCACAGTACTGCCTGAAAGGGAAGGCTCCTTTCCACGAAGAATGGTGAATGGGCTGTGCGTCTTGCACATGTTTTTTGAGGTATCATTAAGTTTCTCTAACTTGAAAAGGATAGAGATCTAGATTAATTTTGTACTAACACAAAGATTGGGAAAGTGGTATCTTGGAAAGCAATAATTACTGTTCTCTTCTCTTGGCAATAATAAATGCTTTGGCACACAAAGGTGTGGTCTTAAGTGAGGTTTATTGCTCATCTTGACCAAGGCTAAAGGAAATGAAATATATATATGAGACTACTGATTTTTCCAGGTAATTAAATGTCTTATTTAAGACAATATTTATATATCTTAAAATTATGATATGATGGGGTGTTTTGCAAATTTTAAAGTGACATGGAAATGTTTATTATCATTATAGAAAAAATAATTCTCATTCTTTTCAGTGAAGTTTGTACAGAAATCGCCTTACAACAAGACATTATCCTACTGTACTATTAAATTTAGTTTTTTATGAGTAAATGCATAAATAAAAAATATTCCTTTTTGTAGCTGAATAAAAGCACTAGAAAGTAAATTTATCTTCTGTAGGCTTACAAAAAACATCCTTGGTACAATTCCTGCAACAAATAAGTTAAGGATCGAAAGCATTTCATCCTCTTCCCCAATAATTTTTATTTCTTTTAGTAGATCTCAGTATTTTTTTCATAGAATGTGGCTCGGAGATAATGATTATTTTGTATGGAGATACCAATTGAAACTACTGTTCTTAAGTTTTTATTGATCGATGTTATGGCTGGATAATTGTGGGCAAAATAGTTCAATATGTGATCATATTCCATGTCTGGTATGATTTTACTTGTTGTTTTCTCAAGGATATGCTGAGAACTGTATTTGGGATATGAGACATCATTAGTCAATCCTTGAGAGATAGAGTTTCTCAATCCTAGGGAGACAGACAGAGATAGAGATAGAGATAGAGATAGAAATAGAGAGATAGAAGGTCTTCTAACCCCTAGGTCATGTCTTTCTAGGAGGTAAATTTTTGTAGCTTGTACTGATATGCTGCACAATTTCTTCTATTTCCTTGTTTAATTTGCATTGATCTTCAAGGATAATCCTGTAATTTCTGGTGGCAATGACATGGTCTTAAATTACCATTATAAACCATTTCCATAAAATAGAATGGCCATTTATGGCCCTCCATTTCCATAAAAAAATCTACATCTTTCAATCATTTGCTCAACGCTTGTCTACATATAATTAACAGAATTCATATAGATGTTTCCCATGGAGGGACTTTTGATTCCACTTTTGGATCTTAGCTCAGACCAGAGGTAAATTGCTTTTAGTTAAATTTTACAGATACAGTAGTGTGTTTCTGTTGTCACCTGTTGCTGTTGTTCCATAAAGAGATATCTACTTTTTCCAAAAGTATTTCTGAAAGTTTTTGACCTGTTTTTATATGTTCTGAAAATGTCTATCAATACCTTTCCTCTTTTTCGTTGGTTATTCATCTTTGTATAGTTGGTTTTGGTTGATGAATTCTGTGTTTCATTAGTCTAATGTGCTTTCTAAATCCTTTGTGGTCCATTTCAGAGTGTGAATATAAGTATGCATCAAGATATTATTTGTTTTATATGTATTCTACTTATTGAACTTTGATCTTAGTATACCAGTAAGAATCATCATTATTGTTATTAATAACAACTATCATTCATATAACATTTTAAGTTTTGTGAAGAGCGTTGTTAATATTATTTCATTTGGTCCTCAAAACAGCCTTGGGAGAATACCACTACTAGGTCTATATCCAAAAGTAATAGCTCTTTTGCAAAGACAAACCATTGGAAATTGAAGGGATGTCCGTCTATTGGGGAATGACTGAATAACTGATTATATATGATTGTGATGGGATGCTATTGTGCTATGAGAAATGACTAGTAGGATGATTTCAGAAAAACCTGAAAAGACTTATGTGAACTAATGCAAAGTGAACTGAGGAGAACCAAAAGAACGTTGTACACAGTAACAGTAATATTGTGCAATGATCAATTGTAAATGATTTAGATATGCTGATTAATTCAATGATTCAAGATAGTACTGAAGGATTCACAATGAAAAATGCTATCTACTTCTAAAGAAAGAACTGCTGGAGTCTGAATGCAGATCAAAGCATATTTTTAAAATTTTATTTTTTCTTTTTTCAGTCTGTGTTTTCTTTTGCAGCATGGATAATATGAAAATATGTTTTTCATGAATTCACATATATAATCTATATAAAATTATTTATCTTCTCAAGGTGCAGGGAAGAGGGAGGGAGAGAATTTGGAATTCACATTTAAAAAAATGAATGTTAAAATTTTTTACATGTAATTGAGGAATATTTAATGAAATAAATAAAAGTATATTGGGGAGAAAAAGAAAAAGAAAAAATCCTCAATAACTTTGGGAGGTAGGTGCTATTATCATCCCTCTTTTACAGATGAGGAAACTGAGATCCATAGAGGTGTGCAGCATCATATAACTGGTGACCAAGGCCTGATTTGAACTCAGGTCTTCCTGACTCCAGGTATAGTGCTCTATGTACATCTCTACAAAACTGCCTCTAGATTATATTACTGTTGTTATTATACTGTACAACAATCTTCACCTTGATATATCAAGCCACTTGACCTACTTCCTTCTTGTGTCTACGTTTCATTGTTACAGTCGACAGGCTATTTAGCTACAGTCTATTTGAGAATAATTATTTAAAAAGCCCAAATATTTTTTTATCAGGGCATCCAGCAAGTAGTATCTGAATCACTTGGTGACCGTGCCCTCATTCTCCCTGACAATGGGAGAAAGGCTCAGAGAACTGTTTAACTGTTTACTACTTCAAGACATTTTAAAAGGTAATGAGTGTACAAACAGCATTGGAAGAGAGCACTCTGGTAACATGGCTTAGACTCATGATAGAAAATTCAAACAATATTAGACTCAAAAAGTCAACATTAGACACACTTCTACTAAGGACCTACAAACAAACAGAGTTACTCTGTACACACATTAACAAACACAACTCCAATGGCCATGGCCGCTTTCACCTTTTCAGTCCCATAGTTTACACACAAGCCTTTGTTGACCAGCAGTTTTCATGTTTTAGACTCTTCTCGCTGGCAGTTCCTGTAGAGAGAAGAGTAGGGTGCACGTTCTTAGATTCAGCATTCTGGGTTGGGATTAACCCACCAAACAGGCCTTGAAAACTTCTCTCTGACCCAGTGATGTGGCCTTTTTAAAAAAAAGTTAGTAATGAAAGAGCTTGTAGAGGACAAAGATGAAATACCTGTAAAGATTCTCTGATCACTTCCATCTAATTAAAAGAAAGAGCAAATCACTTATTTTAATAGCAATATAATAGAGTCCTGCCCAGTCCTTCTGTCATCTATTATGGAATCAATAGACATAAAGTTGTTTTTTAAAAATTTATTTTATTTTTAACTCACAGAGTAAAACAACCATTTCAAATAAAAAAGATGATCACATGTCAGACTGCTAATCTGCTGTGTACCCCTTGCTATTTCCTTCAAATATGCAACAAAGTTATCGTGTAAATTTATTTTGTTTCTTCCCTCCCTCTGACTCTAGAGATGGCTATCATTAGACATGTATAGGGCTACACACACACACACATACATACATGTGTGTTCTCTACATGTATATTCTATACATCTATTTATCAGTTATTTCTCTGCATGCAGATAGTGTCTTTTTTCATATGCTATGTGGTCAATCAGCAAAGTTTGAGACTAAGAATGAGGAATCTCAGAGGCTCTCCATCCCTCCTTCCCCTGTAATTACATAATCTAACAAACTTAAAAATGATTAAAATCCAATAGCTCTATTCTTGTTCATTAAATAATAGTGACAAGATTCTTATGAAAGGTTTCCCTCAGTTCTCTCACAAACTGGGGGAATTAAATTAATTTTGTATGCATTAGACTTCTACTTACATGTATGCATTAGACTTCTACATACTTCTTAGATTTTAGTGGAACACAGTCAGAACTAGTGCGTTGAGTTTTCCAGTCTGTTAAAAAACCCCAATAATTTTATATTCCTATTAGGGTTCTATAACAAGAGTGGCATCTAAATGAAAATCTAAGTGTAGAATTTATTTTTCATTGATTATTCCATGTGCTTATCATAAATAACTGTTAGATTTCCACAGTCTGAGACCCACACCAAGTCTATATAATGGCAATATTTAATTTTTTTTTAAGACAAATGGTATCAAGATGAAATAGACCTAAAGCTAAATTGTACATATATGCATATATGACATCTATACATATAAGTATGTGTATGTGCACATAAATATACATTTCAGATGAAAAGTATAATTTAGAATGCTTTATCATTCAAAATTAAGTATATTATGTCTTTATAAAGGATTTTGTTTTTTAAGTAAAGAGGTTATGTGGTACTGGACTTGGAATCAGGATGATTCGGGTTCAAATTCCACTTCTGACATTTGCTGTCTGTGACCATTGACCAGTCACTCAGGTTATCAAAGCTTCATTTTTCTCACATTAACAAATGTAAACAAATCTAGAAATGACAAAGCTTTTTGAACTTGAAGAAAACGTTAGGAGTTATGTAACCATCTGTCTTGTTCTCATTCAAGGAAATATTCTATTTCTTCAGATAGAGATGACAATTCATTCTATGCTTGTATAAAGACTCAAAATGGGGATTTGCTGAACTATCTACCTCACAGGATCAAACAAAATGATGCGTGTGATTTGTGAAAATTAAACGCTGTATACATGTTAGTTGTTATTAAGATCAGAACTAGATTTTTTAACCTGGTTAAAAACAGTTAAGATAAGAAGGAAAAAATGGTGCAAAATAGTGGAGTCAAACTCAGAATAATGGAGGCCACTAAACTCTCTATATGTATCTCTGGGGGTTGCATATTGAGTTACAAAACTACATATTAACATTATCTATGTTCTATTTTACTTTTATTTATTTTGGTTAATATTTTCTGATTTCATCTTTTATTTGATTTCTGCTGTACTCTCTGGCTGCATGCCTGAGTTTCATGTTTGACACCTCTGATAAAAGGACCAACAGATTGGTACTCCTGGGAAAAGTAGTCAGGCCCCCAAACCCTGCCTCTTCTCCTCCAGTACAAGGATTGGGGAAAGTAGATCCAGGAGAAGGGATCCATTGTACCTGGAGGGCCAGTAGAGAACCATGAAGGGAAGTAATAAGTGGTTGCTGGGGGAAAGGAAAGGTACCCTTACATGGAAGAAATGTGTCACTCACTGCTCCCCAACCCACACCTTCAACATGCAGATACACTAGGAGAAACAAAACTTATTTAACCTGTGCTAATTATGTCTCTGGTTATTATTATGAATCCAGTTGGTACAGGATTTAGTACAATGTACTCAACAAAGAGAAATACCTTCCCTTTTCTTTCCAATCAGAGACTAAACCATATCACTTCTATTAATTTTTATAAACTTAATTTAAAAATTTCTTTTTCAAAATTGACTTTATGTCTTAAATCATTTTACAGCATTATATTAATTAAATTTAATATGCCAAAAGGAAATGTTTCATACTGTTACCAATATTTGCACCAATATTTTGATGTGAATTTTTCCTCTTCATTGACTTTTTTGGCTGCTTTAGGTGATGGATATAACATTCCCCTTGGAGTCAGGAAGAGCTAGGACGGATTCTTGCCTCCTCAGGGACTTATTACTTTTGTAAACTTTCAGCCCAAGTTTTTTCATCTGTAAGACGGGGATAATGATAGCACCTAACTCACAGAATTGTTGTGAACATTACATTTTTTAAAAATGTGTGTATATATGTACGTACATGTGTTACATGGATATTTTATATGTGCTAAATAAATGCTAGCTCTTTTTTTAACTGAATATCTGCACAGATTTGGTTTTAAACATACTCATTTGATTTGGCATACAAGAAAAAATGTCCTTTTGAAGAATACACGTAGCAGTTAGTGTCATAATCAAGATATTTATGTCTCTGATACTAGGCCTTTACAAAATGCAGGATATTGAATGTAATCAGAAAGCGAAAGACAACATATGAAGGCTAAAGTAGCTTTCCAAATAGGCCTTCTGCATGAAAAAAAGAAAAAAAGATATTCTCCCATTTTGCATCATGACAAAAATCCTTATCCTGAGGACATTTGTATATCAGCATTCAAAAAAGTCCAAATTAGCCTAGACATCAGATTTTTCCCCAGAAAAATCTTCCCAACTCAGGAGCCTCTTAATTGTTCTTGGCCCTGTGTCTTTCCCAGGGCTAGTCAATAGCATGCCACAGGCAAAGTCTGGGTGGGGGCTGCTCCTTGATAGGCCCAGATAATGCAATCCTCTTTCCTTGGATCAAGGTATTAAGGTTTAGGTTATTTGTATTGATTTTATGTGCTGCCATGCGGCGTCAGTCATGCTCATATTTGTGGTTCACAAATTCCTCTTTAAAATGTCACGGGCATTTCATCTCCTTTGGCCATCAATACTGCAAATGGGAGGGTGGGTTTATTAACCCTGATGTTGGTGCCTTACCTGCTGCAGTGCAGAATCCAAAGGTACATCCTCAGTGATGTGTGTGCATATTTATCTCTTCCTCTATCTCTTCCTTTATAATAAGAGAATGATTTTAAAGATTTTCCTCTTAAATTAAAAAGAAAAAATTTCCTGGTTAGAGAAATACAGCAAGTTGCTAGGCCCTCTAGTGGTTTAATGTACTATTCTGCTGTTGGAAATGCTCAAGTTAGGAAATAAACACCAGGCCTAACTTTCAAGCTTCGCATCTTTTGGTTAAACACACACATACACCCATTAGGAAATGTATGCACAAGGATTTACGCGCCAGTAAACTGTGGTTTCTGGACAAATATGCTTAATTTTGTGCGAAGTGAAGCTTTAAGAAACTTTGTCATGGAGGCAAAGGATTTTTGGTTAATCAGGATGCCTTCTGAGAGTCTCCAGCAATTCTTGCTTTCATTTAAGCCAAACTAAGTTGGCAATCAATTTTAAACAGATACTTTTCCCTCTTAGTGTTCAATAATATTGGGCCTTACCCAGAAAGAAGACACAAATCCACAATTATTTAAGAGTAATGACTCTATTAGTTAGCAGTCTTCTTATTTTTATCTGTGATCCTTTCACAAATACATAGTAGGAAGAAAAATAAAACACATGTTTTCTCTTATTTCTCCACAAGCCAGCTTACTTAAGCTTTTATTATATTTGGCCATGGGACATTCAGTAAACTTACTGATGATATCAAAGAATGATTTTACAAACAGTAAAAGTTACACTATTGACACCTCCAAATTCTGGAGTATTTACATTGTGTTAGGTGCACACTTGCTCAGGGAGATTAACAAACATTACTAGAAAGGCTGTGGCCAAATCCACCCTGGTTGTTTATAAAACCTTTACAACTCATCAGCTTCCACTAACATACTGGCACTGTTCAATTACCATCACTTTTAGAGAGCCTTAGCAAAACATCCAGTGCCCATGTAAATAGACAAATCTGAAAACTAGCTGGTCTGTTGGCTTACATACTGTAGGTAATGTTTTCTTTTGCTCAAATTTGTTCTGGAAACTAATCACGCTCTGATAAAGCCATCTGCAAATATGAGAAAGATTGACATCCACATGTCAAAGTTTACACAGCCTGACCAAGTGTACATATAGTACAGATGATGTGAGGGCCCTGCTGTTCTGAGTTTCTTCAGGGCCATGTTGGAATGGAACATACACTATAACAATGCCACGCTCCTATGGCCAAGAGAAAGCTGAACAGCCGTGTCTTCTGCCCAGCTGACATCCCACACGTCCCGTCCCCAGGATCATATGCCTTTTTCAACATCGGCCTCAGAACCTAACTTTCATTCAATAACCATCCTCCAAGTAGAATTGTGGAATTAGAAATATTTTGCTAATCTCAAACACAAATAATTGTTTTCCTCCAGGTCTCTTTATCTAGAGAATGCTAAGAAGTCAACGTGCTAAGGTCTCTGTCTAGAAATGGTAATGTTTCATATTTAGATATGTAGGAAGAACTATATAAGGTATGCACACACAGACAAATACAGAGCATGTACTACTTGGAGAAAACACAGAGAATGTACTGGAAAAATTTAAAGTTCTTTTTCTAAAACTATAATTATGTGAATTCCTTTTGTAAGCCCCCAGTAGAATGGAGGGCAAGGGTAATTTCTTTTTTTTTTCTTTTTGTACTCAATACTTAGCACAAGATCTTGTATATAGTAGGTGCTTAATAATAGTTTGTTGAATTAGATACTCAAAGTCAGCATAAAAATCTTTACTTACAAATAATAATGACTTGAGAGTGATTGTTCACATTACAGAGGATTCTTCATTTTACCAAAGTATTTGCTATAAGGTTCCTTTACAGCACTAGTTCTTAAGGTTTTATTGTATCATAGCTCCCTTTGGCAGTTGGACGAAGCCTTATGGAGCCCTTCTCAGAATCACATTTTTAATGCACAAAAGAAAAATATTAGCATTGTAAAAGAAAATGGTTGATGAAAATAAAACTGTAATATAATTTCCCATCCAAGTTCATGGACCCCTGAAATCCATGAGTCCTAAGTTAAGAACCAGAGCTTTCCAAAATTGGCTCCTCTAATGCCATTATTGGTGATGTTACCTTATTCTTCTCATCAATTTTGGTGAAGTTGAAATAGGTTCTGGGACATCACATTCCTATTATTATTATTTTATGTTTTGTGGACTGTTTCACAGATAAATAAAATGATTTCTTTTTAAAAAAATGATTCAAAGTATTGAAATACAAATTCTTCCTTTATCAACTCCCTGAAAGCATCTTTGGAACAAGTCTGGTAGAAGAAATCATGATAGGGTTTTGTACCTATTCAGTTTCCCACATAGTTTTGGATCATTAAGAACATTTTAATCGTCATTTCTTTTGTTAATAATTCTGTAACTTTTTGGGGGTTATGGACTCTATGATTTAAAAAATATTGCATAGGCTTTTTTTTTTTATTAAGATACTGTCTAAATCTATTGCTCATTTTACTATTTCAAAAGAATTTTATCTTCTTCCTCTTTCTCCTCTTCCTTCTTAATAATGATGAAGATGACTCATGTTTATATCAGACACCAAGTCTTTTTTAAGTACCTACCATATGCCAAACACTGTGCTAAATCTTAGGGGTATAAAGAAAAAAAAAAAGGAAGCTTACATTCTAATGGGAGAAACACCATATATATTTATAGATATCTATATATATCAATAGATATATAGATATATATATATACACACATACATGCATATATATACATATACATACACAAAGAAGATCTTTGTTACATACAAGATAAATCCCGAGTAGATGTCTTAGCAGCATTTTAACTGTTTTTCTCATAACTCATTTAAATACATTGGTAAGTCAAAACACATTTTAATTCACAGCTCAAAAAAATACAACTAATGGGTAAATTGAGTTTTGCTTCTATCTGAATATTTCCCTAGTTCATCTTTATGAGACTGTTAACCAAATTGTCTTTGCTCTTGCAGTCTGATCACTTAACTTCCTTAGCATTTTTTGTCTTTTTTTGCTATCTAATGATGGATGCTTAATAGTATGTAGAAAGTTATTATATCATTATTATAAAATCATAGATTTTTTGAATTATGTCATAAAACCTTAGTTCCAAAATTTTCTTATTAAGAACAAATTATATTAGATCCTAAAATCCATTCCCTAAAAGAATTTCCCAAAAGTGTTAGCTTAATAATTTCATATCTAATAATAATAATATCAAGCATTAATATAAAATATTATCAAATAGTAGTTAAATAATGCTTCCTATGTGCTACACACTGTACTAAATGCTTTACAGATATCATCTCAATGGATCCCTATATCAATGCTGGGAGGTAAATGCTATTATTATTCCTATTTGTAGTTGAGGAAACTGAGGCAAGCAGGTTGCATGACTTGTCCAAGGTCACAGAGTTAGTGTCTAAGGCTTTATTTGAACTGAGACCTTCAGGTTCTGGGGTAAGGACTATGCTTATCCATTCTTCATACTTTCATATGATTTAATTACTGACATGAGTAATCACCGTCTCTTCACACCAGGATGATTTGTATTTATGTCCTCATCTTCATTGAGGATTTGTCAGAAGGTAAATCCTGGAGACCTGCCACTAGATATTTTTATATTCCATAGGCACCTCTGTTATCCATCTTTTATACCTCACTCTCTTTTCATAATTAACCCATCCTTCTTTTCTAATCATGCATTTCCTACAGAGGACCTATTATATTGCTTTTTGTAAGTAAAGCATTTATGGCAATATGCTATAGCCCACTTATGTTTCTAGTGAAAATATCAAAATGAATGCACAGAGACACACTGACTGAACTGATCAAATGTCATATAGATCTGAGAAATAGAATTAATTCATGTCACCTTTTTATTGTCATTGTTGTTCAGTTATTTTTGTCATATCTGACTCTTTGTGACCCCATTTGGGAATTTTTGGCAAAGATACTGGAGTAGTTTGCCATTTCCTTCTCTTGCTCATTTTACAGATGAAAACCTGAGGCAAACAGGCTGAAGTTTCTGAAGTCGTATTTGAACTCAGGAAGATGAGGCTTCCTGACTCCAGGTTCAGTGCTCTACCCACTGCACCACACAGTTGCCCCTATGTCACCTATACCCAAGGAATTTATATGTCCTCTAAATTGTTCACTGCCATAATGTGCCTTGTAGTTTTTGTATTTACTTTTGGGTTCTGTTTGAAGGAAGACAACCTACTTTTTTCATGATTCAAGGTGAGAATTAATAAGGCACTTTGCTATGTGGTACTTAAAAAATAACATTGAAAAATGATCATTAGTCTTCCTCCTGAGTAAAAAAGATTTGCATTTGGCTTTCATTGTGCAAACAGGGCTTTTGTTGATTTACCAGTAGGACTTAATACTTGGGGTTTTGGATTAGATTCCAGAAGTTGGCACCTATGCTCTACAAATCTAAATATAGAAGAGAAAATAAATCTCTAACTCCTACTTACAAAAAGAGTTATGCCAAATTGAATGAACTTCTTATCATGTTGATCAAGAGGACGATGCTATGCTTACCCTAGTGCCCTGCCATGGAGTGTGTGACTTGGTGGCCTTTCCAGGGTTGGACCAAGTTCAAAATTTGCAAAAAGAAAATGGGTCATGTTGAACAAACTGGAATTAAATGAAACCTTAAGGATCAGAACCCTTGAGAATTCAGGATTTTGTGAAAGATTCTTGCCCTTGCTTATAATCATCCTTCATCCCTAATGGAAATACTCCTTTCTCTGATGGATTCTATCTACCTGCTGTTGATATTCTCAGTGCTCTAAGTGATCTTTCAGATATTCAGAAAGATATACTCTGGGAAGAAAATACTCCTTTTTAATATTTTATAACCATCCATAACAGTAGAACCCCCTTTTAAAGGTTTGATCATGATATTCACCTTAAAGTTTCCAGTTTGTCTAAAGTTATCACCAGATTTTAGTATGGGGGCCATAGAATAGGTATAGTTGCTAGAGAATTAATTCAGAATTAATTCTGAAAATTAATTTGGGTAGTCATTTTATTTTGTGACTCCCTTGATAGTGATGTGTTGATTGTTCAAATTGTTACTACAATGGGGAATGAGGAAATGGTACCTAGATTCAAAACCATTCAGGAAATATATCTACCTGGATCTGGACCTTAAAATGGATAAGGAGCCACATTTTTCTAATGATGATGATAACACTTAGATAACATCAACTATTTGCCAGACACTGTTAAGTTCTTTGCATATCCATTCTGATTTAGTGTGAAGTAAAAAAAAAAAGATTAATATGTAAATGAAATAGGCAGGTGAGTACTGGTGATAGGACCAGTAATTTAGATATGGGACAAGCAGCCATTACTTGTATAATATATAAACAGTTTCTAAATGTTGAAGGAACTCTAAACTTCTCCTGTAGAATCAATCATTGTCCGGACAGTTTATTTTCTCTTTTATCCTAAAATATTCTTTTAGTATGCTTTAGTCTGCTCCTTCAGCCATCTTATTCTTTTTAAAAATTTTCTTACTAATGGGCCTGATTAAATTCATCACTATTTGTCATTTATTGTACTGTATTTTAAAAGTTTTACCATGATTTTAAATTTTAGTTTAATTGATTATTTTCCTTAAAATAATTATCATTTCTTTCTCAGTTCCTAAATTTCTCATGACAAAGTAAAGCAAGTAAGTTAAAGCATTCAGTATAATGACATCTGGAAATGTATACAATATTTTCTTGGCAGTGCCTTGCCTTCCTGCAAAAAGATTGTTTCATACTCTAATCTACAAGACCCTTGTTTTTTTAGTTTCTTTTAGGACAATTTCCTTTTTGTCACCTTTTCATGTACATTGAATGTATTATTCTCTTGAGTTTTTATTTCATTCTGTATCAGTTCATACACATATTCCAATGTTTCTTTGAATTTTTTGTCATTTCTTAATGCCCAATTATTTTACATTGCATTCACATGTCATAGGGGTCTTCAGGCATCGCCCATTCAATGGGTACTTACTTTGCCAGTTCTTTGTTCATCAAACCCCAAATTATCGAATGAGTACTTTAGTATATTTTTGGCCTTTTGTTTCCATCTTTAACTTTATAGTGTTTACCTCCCTAGCAATGGAGGTCATTGGATCAAAGAGTATGGAGGATTTAGTCAATTTGCTTCTATAATTCCAGAATGGTTGTACTTTTTCTGTGTCTGTCTTCCCACAACCCCCTCTCTCATTGACTATTCTCCACTTGCCCATTTGTTTTCATCACTGATATTTCCAGATCCTAGCTGGCTTCCCATACAACCATTTGCCTATGCCTTTTCTTCTCCAATAGAATAAGCTCCTTGAGGGTAGGGCAGGGAATACTGCTTTGAAAAACACATCAGACACACTTTTGTATGTGTATCACTAGCATCTAGCACAATTTTCTTCTGACAATCAGGGTTGTTTAATTCACATTTTTCTTATTAATTGTTTCAAAATGATTTGATGTGGCTAGTTATAGTTTGGAATTTTTCTTTTGAAAATTCTATATTCCTTGATCATTTGTCGTCTGGTTCTATGCATTCACATTATTTTTGTATATATTTTTATCATTAAACTTATATTGGTGACATTTAATGGGACTATTTTTCTATCTCCTCCAATAAATTGTTTTTCTTCTTATTCCATTTTAATCAATTTAATTTTTGCAAAAGTTTTCAATTTTACTTTATGAAAACTGTACATATTATATTTGTTGTTTCTCTCTTTCTTAATTAAAAGTTATTTCCATACCAGAGTTGTCAAAGTTGCCTAATATCATTCTTTTTCTCTTTTTGAAATCTAAGCTCTTATTTTCACACCATGAATAAATTTTGAAGTTATGTTGTATGGTGTGACATATTGATCTAAACAATGTTTTCTAAACTGCTTTCCAGTTATTATTTAGCATTTTCCCCCCAAAAATGAAAGTCCTTTTCTCAAGAATTTATGCTATTAGGCAGATTTTAGACAAATTGGGAAAAACTTGTACCAACTGATGTGGCGTGAAATTAACAGGGCCAGAAAACATTGCATGAGCCACATTTTGTGGTGATCAACTATGAATGACCTAGCTCTTCTCAACAACACAATAATCCAGGACAAGTAGAAAGGACTTACAATGAAAAATACTACCCACATACAGATAAAGAATTGATGGACTTTAAATGCAGATTGAAGCATACTTTGTTCCTGTTTTTTTTTATATTTCACTTTTAAGTCATTTTTTTTACAGCTGTGACTAATATGGAAATATGTTTTACATAATTGTACATAAATAAACTATATTGAATTGCCTACCATTTGAGGAAGAGGGAAAAGGAAGGGACAGAAGGAGAAAAATTTAGAACACAAAATTTGTAAAAATGAATGCTAAAAATTCTTGATATATTATTGGGAAAAATAAATTACTGTTAGAAAGAATGTATGCTCTTAAATTTTTCAAAAAGAGATTTATTTTTGAATATTTCTAAGATGTTCTACTGATCTACTTTTCTGTTTTAACCAGTATCAAATTGTTTTGATGATGACTAAATTATAAGAAAGTTTGGTATGGAGTGATATGATATCCCCTTTATATTGTTTCTCATTATTTCCATTGAAATTTTAGACCTTTTGTTCTTCCATTTGAATTTTATTATTATTTCTGTTTAGTTCATGGTAAGTTGATTGGAATAGTATTCAATCTGTAAATTATTTTAGGAAGTATTTTAAATTTTATAATACTGCCACAACTTAATTATGGTGAAAAAATATTTCTCCATTTACCATCTGTGTGTCTCTCTATGAGTCACCATTATCATCATCTCTCATCTATATCTGTAAAGAGTATTTTGTTTTTGTATTCATTTAAAACTTAAATGGTTAGAATTTGGGTAGATGAACTATTTTATTTTATTAATATTGTAGTTATTTCAAATGAAATTTTCATTATAACTTATCTAAGGCTGTTGCTAATATTGCCTGTTTTTTTGTATCTTGCACTTTACTGAAACAATCATCTCAGTTATTTTATTTGCTTATTCTTGGAAGTTTTCTAAGTAAACCTTATTATCTATCTGTAGATGTCAAGGATTTTATCTGTTTGCTTCCTGTGCTCCTACTTATGGCTTTAATTGTGTTCTTTTGTCTTTTATTACTGTAATTAGGATTTCTAGAATTGTAAAAATATTATGTAGAGCAAAAGAGTGTAACATTTCTTTACCTTTGTTTATACTTGAAAAGTATCTAATGTCTCTCTATGGGAAAAAAATGACTGTCATTTGATTTTAAATATATGGTTTTAATATTAAAGGACTCTACCATGTTGATACTTTTTAAAGTTTTTTTTAATATCAATGATTACTGTATATTTTCGAGAGCTTTTGTTGCATAAAATAATTACATATTTTAACTGTTATTTATATGATTAATTATTACATTTTCTTCTAATCTTGACCTATCCTTACTTCTCTGTTTAGAATCCAAATGTTATATCATATAATATGAAATAATATATAACACGATATGATGAATTATATGTAATATATCTTGTTACATTATGTCATAGTATAATAGTATAATCATTATAAATATAAATTAAATATAAATATGATATATTGTTTTTTATTACGTGAAAGGTACTTTACTAGACATTAGAGACAGTGAAAACTTGTAAGACAAACTGTGTGACAATTACATGCTTTCCACTCCTTGACAATAAAAAGAAAAGGAGAGGTCAGAACAGTTTATTTGCAAGGAATGGATTTTAGAAGTGATATTGCTCTAGGCTGTGTGTAGAGAATGAAAAGTGAAATTGACAAGGCAGTTTAACCCTTGTTCACTTTTTTTTCATGTAAATCTATATCAATTGACACAAGTCACACAAGGTCAAGTAGTAAGGATTTCAGTTCCTGATACTTATTTCCTCATCTAGCTATTGTGATATCAAAAAGTTGGGGCCCACAGATCAATATTCAAACAAACTATGAAATCAAATTATTTGTTCTCTGATGAAACTTAACTTATTTAGAGTCAGTTAAAATAATAAATTCCAAAATAGGTATCCAACATTTTCACAAGCATCCTGCTCCTATTTTGAAGAATTATGATGTTGTGTTAGAAATGTTAGCTTGTCCAGTTTTGTGAGCTTCATGTTTCCCTTTAGCGTGAAATTAAATTAAACCATTGCCCCAAATGACCAGTTCTTTTGTAAGTTTTAAACAAAAATCTAATGAAAAATTCACTAATTTTTTTTTCAAGTTTCTTTTGTAATTTTCAATTAGAACTGAAAACTGAAAGGGATGTTTCACTGAAGTATGTTGAAATGAAAAAGAAATTCTATCTCCCAAGTTCAAACTCTTTGGCTACCATTCAGAGCTCTGTATAACCACTGGTCACTATACCTTTCCAGCTAGATAGCATACATTCCCAGCCAAGCTAGGTAGCTCTTTGTCCCATCCCCAAGACACAGAGTATTTTTCCATCTCTATAATTTTGCTTAAGCTCTGCCTTGTACCTAGAATGAATATTCTCCCTCTGTCTCTGTTTCTGTCTCTTTCTCCTTTACTCCCTCCGAACTGTTGAATATTTACCAATTCTTTGAATCCAACTAAAAAAGTTACCTTATTTAGGAACCCTTTTCTGAATCAACATCTCTCATCTCCCACTTCTCCAGGAGGTACTGTCCTTCTCTCTCACATATACATATCACAGGACTTTGTCTTGGAGTTCTTTAATTCATTCATTCTAGAAGCTAGGTGGCACAGTGGGTAGAGGGCCAGGCCTGGAATCAGAGGGACCTCAGTTAGAATCTGACCTCACACACTTATTAATTGTGTGACCCTGGACAAGTCACTTAGCCCTGTTTGCCTCAATTCCTTATACGTACAATGAGTTGGAAAAGGAAATGGCAAATCATTCCAGTATCTTTGTCAAGAAAATCCCAAATGGGTCACAAAGAGTTGGACATGACTGATTGACTAAACAACCACAGTTCCCTCATCATATAATATTGTATATCATAGCCATCTTATTTGCTTACTAACCTGGAAGCTCCTTGAGAGTAAAGGCCATGTTGTATCTAAATTTTTGTTTCTTCCATTGTGTGAGATAATGCTCTTCATACGAAGGCATTTAGTATATGTTGCATTTATAATTATTTAAGTGAATTAAAAATATTTATCATACACACATATGGACAAATTTACATACAAGGGTATCCCAAAAGTCTTAATGTAGCTTAAAGCTATCAAAGTTTTAAAACTGTACTAAGACTTTTGGGAGATGCTGTATATAAAAGAACATTTTTTTGTTTTCACTGTTTCCTTAATAGTAATACATTTTTTCCAATTACGTATAAAGATAATTTTCTACATTCGTTTTAATAAAATTTTGAGCAATAAAATTTCATTCATCATTCAGTTGAAACTGTTCTCTCCAATGTCTCTTAATGGTGAAATCTAATGGTCTTTTTCTCATTCCTCATTTTTTTTTACCTTTCTGGAGTATCTGACACATCATCTCCTCCTCATGGATATTCTCTTTTCCTCTGGATTTCATGACACAATTCTATCCTGTTTCTTTTCATACATATTTAACAACTCTATTTCTGTGTCCTTTTCTGGTTCTTCATCCACCTCTGTCAACCAGCTGTAGGTATCTCACAAGACTTGATTCTGGTCTTTTTTTCTGTTTCTAAACTCTCTCAGCTGATAATCTCATCAGTTACGATGAGTTCACTTATAGTTTCTCTCCAAATATCTATTTACAGTCTTTCTCCTGAACTCTAATCACTGCTGAATTTTGGACTTCTCAAGCAGTCGTATCAAACTAAACATGTCACCATTATTTTTCTTTTCCTAAACTCTTTCTTCTTTTAAACTTCCCTATAAGGCAGCAGTATTCTTCCAGTCATCTAGTCTCAGAATTTTATGTTCATGCTTACCCCACATTCCCAATGCATTGTCACATTTTGCCATTTCTATTTTCAAAACATTTATTATACGGGCTCCCTTCCCTTATATGCAATCTCTCCACCATCTCTTACCTTGGGCATTACAATAATCTTTTTAAAAAATAATATTTGATTTCCCCCTAGCTAAATGTAAAGACAATTTTTAACATTCATTTAAAAAAAAATTGAGCTCCAAATTTTCTCTCTCTCCATTACCTCCTTCCTTTCTGAGACAGTAAGCAATTTTATGTAGGTTATACATGTTAAATTATGCAAAGCTCATTACCAGAATAGTGATGGTGTAAAAGAAGACAAAGATCCAAAGGAAAAAAAAACAAAAAAAATACAGAGACTGAAAAATAGTATGTTTCAATCTGCCTTCAGACTCCAACAGTTCTTTCTCTGGAGGTGGATGGCATTTTTCATCATGAATTTTTGGAATTGTCTTAGATCATTGTGTTGCTGAGAATAGCTAAGTCATTCACAGTCAATTATCATGTAGTGTTGCTGTTACTGTGTACAACTCAACAATATTTTAATTAGCCTCCTTACCTGAACTCTCTCTCTTCCAATCCATTTTCCATAGAGCTTTCAATGTGATTTTTGTAAAGCACAGATCTGACCAGGGAGATACCTGCCACCCCTCCCCCAGTGAGTTTCAGTGTCTCCCTGTTACCTCAAAGATCAAAGTAGGGTCCTTGGTCATTTAAAACGCTTCATAATGGCATCCCCTCCTACCTTTTTATTTTTATATTCTGCTCCTCTCCACCCATTTTATGATCTAATAGCAGTTTCTTAAGTATAATGCCTGCTTTTCTTCCTCCATGCTTTTGCATTGGATATCCTCCAAACTTGAGAAGTTTGACTTCCTCATTTTTACTTCTTGGCTTCCCTGGTTTCCTTCAAAACTCAGCTGAAATCCCAGTTCCCTGCATAAGCAAGAATCTCTTTCTGGTTCTCTCAGATGCTAGGGCCTTTTTCTCTCAGATCACCTTCCACTTATTCTCAATATGTCTTGGGTTTAAAGTTACCAAAGGTATCTAGGTGGTACAGTGTGTAAATGTGCAAGACACAGAGTCAGGAAGAGTTGGGTTTAAATTCTGATTCTGACTCTTACTAGGTGTGTGACCCTGGGCAAGTCACTTAACCTCCATCAGCTTCAGTTTCCTCACCTATTAAATGGGGATAATAATAGCACCTACCTCCCAGGCTGTTTTGAGGATAAAATGATATAATAATTCGACAGCACTTTCCATACTTTATAGTGTTGTATAAATGCTATGGATGGAAATATCCACAAGTATGGATTGAAATATGCATACATATACTATCTATACACATGTCTATATACAAGTCTATATACATATATATGTATACATACTTGTAAATACAAAATTATATATATGTATATATATATATATATATATATATGGTACGTGGGCATATATCTATGTAAACTTCTTGAAGATGGGGATTTTTGCCTTTATTTTTTAATGTCCAAACCTTGGCATGATGCTTGACACATAGTAAGTGCTTGATAAGTATTTATCACTTGACTTTAAAGTTATTTAAATAGAAAAATTAAAATTATTAAATAGGAAATAAGGTAACACAGGAAAAAATGATCTAGAAAGTCAAAGTCAAGGTAGTGAGAGATTACTGTATGTCAGGTTTGTCACTAAAGGTTTCATAAGGGTATAATTCTTTAGCTAGTCCTTGAAGGATGGATATGATTTAGATAGATGAGTGTGTGTGTGTGTGTGTGTGTGTGTGTGTGTTTGGTGTGGATACTGAGGAATATAGGAGGAGTAAGCATTCATAGGTAGTAGTTAAGGAGGCATATTTACGGGTAAATGATATGATCATCTTGGGTGGAGGAGAGAATATGTGTTGACGACTTGTAAGAGATACAGTATTTAGGAGGAAGACCTCAAATGCCAGACTAAGCAATTTGGACTTCCTCCTATGACTTTGGAGAATCATGTCGTGATCAAAGGACTGTCATGATGATCACGATGTTTTAAGAAGATAGAATTAAGTATGAACTGAAGAGGTCATCTTGGAGAAAAAAAAGGATCCTGGCAAGAACTGGGTCAGAAAGGCTCTCATTAAATAATGTCGATGATGCTGATGACAATAATGACAATGAATTTTAAGGTTTGCAAAGTACTTTTTGTGGTACTTCATTTTATCTTCCCAACAACCCTTTGAGCTAGCTGTTATCTGCATTTTACATATGAAGAAACCAAGGCTATGACTTGCACAGGTTTACATACCTAGTAAATATTTGGGTCATGTAACATACTAGATTCATTGTGCCACCTAGTTGCTCTGTGCACTGAAGAGAAAGGGCTTCTAGAACATAGGTGATGGCTTCTAGAATATAGGGTGGATCTGGTGCACACAGAGACCCTACCAGCTCATCTGGCTGATATAACCTCTTTAGGTAGAAGATGCCAGGGAGCTTGTTTCAAGAAGAAAAATAACGACGCTTACAAGTCCAAGAGTCAAGATCAAGTTTTGATATAAGAACTTTGTTAAGGCCTCAAGGAATAAGGAAGGAATCTTCAGGGGTGAATGGAAGGACTAACCTGGCAGTCATGCCACATTATTATGTGAACATGGTAGGAGGGGGATGTTATACTATATAAGAAAGAGCCAAGATGCATGCTTGCCCTAACCCTAGAGACCAAGGTAGTATAGGGGAGACTAAGCCCTAGAATTATTATGGGAAACATTTTCATTTTGTTTTTTCTATGCTGATGAAGCAAATATCCCTTTGTAAAAGCTACTGAAATAAATAGAATTGGGGTGTTAGTAATGGCCCCCTAACATTAACAGGAACATAGCCAATAAGAGCTTAAGTTTATATCAATTGGAGAAGAAAAGCCTCAACCTTTAGGGGTTATCCCCTGAAACCCTGAGGGGATGACATTGCAGGCCTGACCTTGAGAGAGTTGGACCAGAGCCTGCTGATTACACATAGAGCAAGTCCTACATGAAAGGAGCCTCCTTTGCTCTCATGGCCAGCCTGCTTATCTAACTTCTCTTATATCATGACAGAGATTCCCACAAAATACCTTTCTAGACTGAGAACTTACTTCCAAAACTGTTATACATGCACACACATTATATACATATATGTATACATATACACATACACATGTATAGAGAAATAAAATATATTCAACACAATAGACATGTATATATTTATATATGTATATATACATGTATGTGAAAAAGTGAAGTAAAAACCTTTTCCCTCCACTGTATAAATGCATGACTTAATAAACATTTTTCTAGACAAAAATAAATTAATACATATTTTTAGTGCTTTTTCAATGGGACAAGTATGAAAACTGAATAATAGAAGTGTAGGGAGATGTAGTAAAACCCTCTTAACAAATTTCCAGAAGGTATCATTGTTTCCCCTGAGTGTGTTTTGTTCATTAGTCAACCAACAAATCTGTTTCAGCATCTGTGGATATTATAATGCTGTGCAGATTATAATGTTTCAGTATTTTAAAGGATTCGGAATTAAAATTCACAGATAGGGATCATAGCTCCTTCCAGATCTTAGTGGAGAATTATATGATTTGCTGTGGCCAAAAACAATCCATCACTGGGTGATGAATCCTCTGGGGATGAGATTTTTCAGAACTTAGCTATGCTAGTCTTCAGACAACACATAATATTGTTTGTCTCTGGTACCATATCTGAAATCTTTCTATCATAGGAGAACATGCTGGAACCATTTAGTCGAAAGACCTGACAGACCCAACGTCACCTTCATGCCATGAAGATTTTATTGTTATCTCTTAAGTGATACAAAAAGAAAATCCAAAAGAAACATAAAAACCCTCAAGGAACTTGGAGTCAAGTTGGGGAAAAAGACTTGGAGGTGAAATGAGATCAGACTCAAGCATGTATTGTATGAACAGGTGTTTGTATACTCATAGGACTTTAAACCTGGAAGGGACATCATCTGCTAGTTCAGTTCTCACTTAAAATCAGATTGCACGTTGCAGCATCATCCAGACTTTTCAAGAATTCCTCCTAAGCACTCTATATACTTTGAGTATTCTCTGATTGCTAGAAAGACCCTTTTCCTCCTACTCCCTCTTGTTAGTCATTGCTGTTTTTCTCCCTCCTCCTCCAACTCCAACCAATCACCCCGACTCACTTAAAGTAACTAACAAAATACTCTAGTTCTGATGTCTTCAACAAGTAAAACACCTCTATTTGAATTAATCAAATGCATTTCAAACTATTGTGATGGGGATACATTGGATTGATTGAGAACATTAACTCATATTATGTGGCACTTACATAAAATCACTCAAGCAAGTTTTCATTCTAGCATTCCAGTGTAACGGGAGAATTTGTCATATATGTTTAAGGTAATGTTCTGTATGTGCTGTTTTTACTATAATACTCCCTTAGCAAATGCGTCCTTTCTAAAAGTTAAATCTGGGGGACTAATTGACATCAACCAATAATCATGGGGGAGAGAAGCACATTGGTGGGGGGTTCGTGATTGATAGCAGTAGAAAACAATCTTTTACCTCTCTGGGTTTTCCCCTATAACTCTGAGGAAAGCCACAGTCGCTGCCCTCTAGAAACAGAGTGCAAATGTGAGCAGAGGTTGGAAAAGCTTGTGAGCATATGCTTTCCTGACATGAATCCCCAATTTGCTTCTTTGTAACTCTCTCCCATTGCTCCTAATTCTGTTCTCTTGGGCCAAATAGAACTCAGACTCTCTGGCTTTTCTTTAGTGTGGTACTCAAATATGAAAATTATGCTCCAGATCTGACCTGATTAGGGTAGAATTTAGTGGCACCATCATCTCTTTATTCCTAAAGGAAATTAGAATAAGGAAAGATGATTATCATTTTCGGTTTTATTAGTAAAGGTTTCATGGAAGAGAAAAATCTTGACTTTGGAAAAATATAGGTTTTAGATTATTGGAAAAGGGTGGGGAACATAATGTAGATAGGGGGAACAATAAGGGAAATAGTAGCTTTAAGCACTGGCATGTTTGGAGAATAATGGAAAGATGAAATGAACTATAAAGTCATACACACACACACACACACACACACATATATATACATACATGTATGTATACAATGTGTGGGCCCAATCCTGCTACTGATCAGCATGGGAGCTTTGACTTGCTCCATTCCTAATATGGGCCACTTTACCTCTCCTTAGGCAACCTATTGACCTGCCTGCTCCTGTGGCCTCACTATACTGATGCCAAACTTAATGCAGTCATCCTGTCTCTATGACTCACTATGGCTCAGAAATCGCGGGCTGATCCTGAGAGACCTAACAGCCTCAGCCTCCCTGGTAGCTGGGATGATATATGTGTACCACTATGCCAGACCGAACTACAGATGCTTAAGCAGGAAAGTGACGCATTTTAAGGAAAATTAAAAATGAAACAGTGTTCAGGACAGATTAATGGAGGAATGACTGAAGGCAGGCAGACTAACGAGGACCTTATTACAGTAGTGTGGGTGGGGAATGAAAAGAGCTTTAACAAAGTTGTGGCAGCTGAAATAGAAAAAAAAAATTGTGAAGGAAGATCTAACTGAATGTGATTTGTATAAGCAATGATGAAGTAGCAAAAATGACTCTCGTGAGACTGGAAAGCCAGGAAAAAATGGACAAAATGAAAAAAGGAGTCATTCTAGTAAGATGATTTTGATTTTGGACATCCTGTAAGATCATTAAGGTTAGAGGCTTTCCCAAGGGCAAGAAGGTAGCCTACACTTTTTGTAGGTTCATGTCAGAAAGCTTGATATCTCTGCTTCAAAGTTTAACATCACAGAAATTTTCCCAGACTGCTTTGGGTAGGTAGTACATAGTAGTACACACCTGCTTCTGCTCTTTTCTATGCTACTCTGTTTATTTTTAGCTTGATATAAAGTGGGGATGGACATACCTCTGTTTTTAAAGTTAAAACAACTGCTAATAAAGTGCATATTCATCTCTGTCTGTGTCCCCTCCTCCCCAAAGTCAGTTCTAAACATGGTATTATGAAGAAACAAAAAGGCCTCTAGGGAAAAGCATTTTGTTCAATGTACTTCTGTACTTCTCTGCAATATACATGCAACACCAACTGGGATGGTAAACAGAGCCAGCCTACCTGACAAAAAAATAAACAAATAAACATAAAGGCAGATGATGAATTACCTGTGGAAATTTTGTCACGGAGTTAAGTTATGGAGAGCAAATGGAATGGAAACATTCATGCAAGCCAGGCTGGCAGAGTAGTCTGGGTAAAAACCAATCTAAACAAGGAGGTCGTCTAAGTTTGGCTAGAGATTGTAATGAAGGCAGATAGAAAGTTACATAGTGCTGAAAATATCTTTACCCTGTTGTCTAACACACACACACACACACACACACATACACAATGAAAGAGTGTGTGCGTTTTAAAGTGACAATGATGTTTTAAATTAAAATAATTCTACAATTTCATTAATATGGGCATTCTCTTTAATTCAAATAGTAACATTTCTGTGACGGTTGCTTATATTCTTCCAAAAATGTGCCAAAAGTTATTCCCCTAACATGCTGTTGGCCTTTTTAAAATTCTCCTGACATTTCAAGAATACCAACAGAGCACATGGGCAGTCTATCAGTTATCTTTCACTCAGCCTTATTTTTGATAATCTACTTATAGCACAGGCTTTATAGCTACCTCCCCAACTTCTACATTCACTGACAAGTAAGGTTTCAGAACAAGACTTCTACATTCCTTCAGGGTTCGATGACCTGATGGGTTGAAGAGGTATACATGTGACCTTTCGGTATGATTATTTGTGACATGGTGTGCTCACCCCTTCATCAACTGATAGTAATTGATAAACTAGATCTTAGAAGTTATTTATTAAAATGATGTATAGGAAGAGTTGATGCAAAAAGATACCCCCAAACTCTGTGACACATCCTCCCATCAGTGTACATAGAATCAAGGGGAGAAGTAGGTTTAGACTTAGGAAAAATGTGGCAAAAACCAACAAAAAAGAAGAAACCTCATATAACTCTTGGAAGTCCTTTTACTGGAAGTTATCCTTAGCTATAATGTTATCCTTAGGTATGATGCAAATTTCTAATGGACTTATTATGTCTATGCCTAGTATGGCTAATTGGTACTTTAAGTGGCGTGGGCTAATTGTCTTGGCTGATCTTCACCCTTTTACATTATTGTTAGGTTGTTGTTGAATCATTTCAGTTATATCCAACTTTTGTAATCCTATTAGCAGTTTTCTTGGCAAAGATGCTGGAGTAGTTTGCCATTTCCTTCTTTAGCTCATTCTACAGATGAGGAACTGAGGCAAACAAGATTAAGTGACTTTCCCAGAGTCACACAGCTAGTATGTTTCTGAGGCTGGATTTGAACTAAGATCCTGCTGGCTCCAGAGCTGGCACTCTATCTACTGTGCCATTTATTTGATGACAATTTTTTCATCAATTTTTCATTCTCATTGATTCTTTATATGTAATATATTACAGTCTGTTCATTCACACCATGTTCCTTGTGGTTCTTTGGGTGATCTTCAACTTTAATTCTTCAGAAAATGTAGTGTTACAATATTCACAGATATCCAATATCATTGGAAGAATGCCTCCCATGTATAAGTCAAAATACAAGTTTATACAATCCAAGTTCCTTCAGGAGATGGACTATTATATTTTTGTTTTGAATCCTCAGTTCCTAGTACAGTGGTGGGCAAATAATAGATACTTCATAAATATGTGTGAAATTATTGATTCCCTTCTGTAAAGCATTAAAAACAGGGGGAACAGTGAAGCTATTGGGTCTTTTGTAGATTTCTGAGCACATGAGGTTGTCAGAGAGTATTTTGGATTAAAATAGAGAATGGAGTGGGTTAGGGTGGGAAGAGGAAAGATTACAATGGTGAGTATCCTTTTGGACAATTCACTTAGTTAAAAAGTTCTTGTTTGCTCATGTTTGTTGAATTTAATTAAATCATTATCAACTAACTTATTTGAAGGTATAAAACATTCTTGGATCAAATATATAAAACTAGAGATGGAAATTAGGAGAGAGCGCTCTCTAAGAATGGGGTATAGTTACTGATGTTTAGTTGTGTCTGACTCTTCATGATCTCATTTTTGGGGATTTTCTTGGAAAAGAATAAAAAGGTTTTATAAATAATAATAAATAATAAATTATTTATAAATAAAATGGAAATAAAGTGGTTGGTTGGCCATTTGTCATCTCCAGTTCATTTTGCAGATAAGGAATTGAGGCAACATGGGCTAAGCTATTTGACCAGGATCACATAGCTAGCAATTGTTTGAGGCCAGATTTGAACTCATGTCTTCTTTATTCCAGGCCCAGTACCCTATCTACTGCCCCACGTAGCTGCTGAGCTACAGCTGAAGCATCAGATATGGTCCATAGGCCACTATACAATCCACACCTAAGTGCAGCCCTAATCAGATTAAAATGTAATTGGGAAATATTTAATGAAAATAAAAACAAAAACAAAAAAGAAGGCAAAAAAAGAAATACTCCTTGCCCTCAATGGGGTTTATATTCTATTAAGGGGGTTACAAATACACACAAGTAAATAAATAAGAAGTATGTACAAAGTAGTTTCAAGTGGGAATATGTGTTAACTGGTAGGATGGGTAAGGCAGGGATCAAGAAGAGGCTATAAGCAGGAAGGCTAATTAGAAGTCTATTATAATTACGATACTTCAGGAAAGAGGTAATAAGTAGAGAGGGGAGAACGCATGCAAGGAATATTGGGAAGGTTTGGTTGACATAGTTTGACAAGGAGGCTAGAATGAGGAAGGAATTATTCAAAAGAAAAATAAGCCCTTAAATGGGGAAGCAGAGTAGAAAAGGAGGACAGGAAGAAGAAAAGGAATAAGAGAATAGAAGGAAAGGAGAAAACACAATTATTGATCATTTCAGTGAATATGAATGGATTGCACTTACTCGATAACCTGAAGATAAGAAAATGGATTAGAAATTATAACCCAACTATATGTTGTTTATAAGAAAAAAAATCTGAAATTAAAAAATACACATAGAGGCAAAATAGAAAGAGCTAGAGAAATATCTGTTGTGCTTCAGCTGAAGTAAAAAAGCAGGAGTAGCAATCATGTTCTCAGACAAAGCAACAGGGAGCTATAGCCAAGATGGCTGAGTGAAGCCTGCATTTTTGCAGACTTCTCCTAATACACCCTCTCTACAACAAATTTAAAATGTGTCTAACTAAATTCTGAATGAAAAATCCAACAAAAAGTCACAGTGAGTTATTTTTCCAGCCTAGTACATTTTATAAAGAAAATAAAAAATGTCTATGGACACTGGGACAGGGACTGGTTAGGAATATAGTATAATGAAAGCAGCACTGGCTATGGGATATAGTAAAAGCCGCAGAGTGAGGATGAAACTTGGTCAGAAACAGATCCCAGGGATCCCTCTACTAGAACCATGAGCAAGATTAGTGATACTTGGCAACTTTATCATCCATTATTTCAAAGTGGAGAGAAGGGTAGTAGTAAGGGAGCAGGGACCCCACCTGTGTAAAGACCAGGGCACAGACTAAGAAGGTAGGGACCAGATGTCTTCCCATATCACACTACTTAGAAAACATCAAAAACTTATAGGGCCCCACTGAGCTGTGAAAGCAGCAGAAGGCCATAAAACATAAAAGCTGAATTCAGTCATGCCTCCCAATCCCCACAATGAGCAGAGCCCAACTCAAAATGAAGTCCAAAGTCAAGAAATAGTCTAGAAAAATGAATAAAGAAGAAAAATATAACCTGACCAAGAAAAGCTACTATAGTGACAGGAAATTTGAAGACACTTTACTCGAAAGAAGACAATTACTTGAATATATCTAGAAGCAAGCCCTTAAAAAAATGCAGAATGGACTGAGCCAAAATATGAATTCTTAGAGAGCTAAAGAAAGAGATAAAAAGAGACAAATAAAATTAAATCAAATAAGAGTTATAGAGGAAAAATTGAGAAAAGAAATGAAAGCTATACAAGTAAATTATGAAAAGAGAATTAATAACTTGGTAAAAGTGGTCTAAAATACTCGATAAAAATTAAAAGTAATAATTAACTTTAAAAATTTACCACAGTTTTTGGTAAAAGATACACATAACATTAATGAAGAAAACAACAAAAGTCAAATAATTATAACAACTGATGTAGAAATAGTTTTTTGACAAAATACAACATTCATTCCTTTAATAAAAAAAAAACTAGAAAGCAAAGGAATAAATGGATTTTTTTAAAATGACAAGTAGTATCTAAAATCAAGAATAAGCAGTATCTATAATGGAAATAAAGTAGAAGGCTTTATGAGATCAGAAGTGAAATAAGAATGTCCATTTTCACCATTATTATTCAATATTGTACCAGAAATGCTCATTCTAGCAATAAGACAAGAAATAAAATTGAAGCAATAAACATAAGCAGGGGGAAACAAAATGTTTTGTCAATGATAAAATGGCATATGTAAAGAATACTTAAGAGAAAATTAAAATACTTGTTAAAAAAAATTTAGTGAAGTTGCAGGGTATAAAAAAACTCCACATAAATCATTATGATTTCTGTATATTATCAACAACACTCATCCAGAAGAGATTGAAAAAGGAAATCCATTTAAAATAACTGCAGACAGTATAAAATACTTGAGAGTCTACCTGCCAAGATACACATAGGAATTATAGAAACATGCATACAATACTTTCTTTACACAAATCAAGACAACTCAGTAATTGAAGAATTATTAAATGCTCATGAATAGGCTGAGTCAATATAAAAAAAGACCAGATTGCCTAAATTAACTTACTTATTCAGCACGATACCAATGAATCTACCAATGAATTACTTTAGAATTAGAAAAAAGTAATAAATAATATCGTAACTCATCTTGAGGAACAAATGGTCAAGAATATAAAAGGAATTGAAAAAAAAGTTAATGGGGCTCAACAGTACCAGATCTCTAACTATATTACAAAACAATAATCACCAAAACAATTTGGTATTGGATAAGAAATAGAAAAGTTGATTAATGGAATAGATTAGATAAACAGTATACAGAAACAATGAGCACAATGACCTAGTTTGATAAACCCCAAGATCCTGGCTATTGGAGCAAGAACTCTCTATATGAGAGAAACTGTTAGGAAACCTGGAAACTACTCTGACATAAACTAGGCATAGATCAACATTTTGCATTGTATACCAAGATAAGGTCAAAATAGGTATATGATTGGCAAAAAGGGTACTAAAAACAAGCTATAGGGTCATAGAAGAAATTGCTTTTGAAATCTATGGATAGAGAAAAAAAGATTCATGAGCAAACAAAAAAGAAAGAAGTTCACAAGAGGTAAAATGAATAATTTTAGTTATATAAATTAAAAAAAAATTTTGCAGAAGGAAAACCAATCAACCAAAATTAGAAGGAAAGCAAGAAAGTGGTGGACATTTTTTATTTTTTTACATCAAGATGCTCTCATGAAGAACTCATTTCTCAGATATATAGGAAACTGAATTGAATTTATGAAAATAAGAATCATTCTCCAGTTGGTAAATAGTCAAAGAATATGAACAATCAGTTTTTAGGAAAAAAATCAAAGCTATCAATAATCATATTAAATCTAAATAACTAATAAATAAATGCAAATAAAAACAACTTTGAAATACCACCTTACATTTATCAGATTGACCAAGATGGAAGAAAAGGCAAATGACAGGTGCTGGAAAATATGTGGGAAAATATGTGCATCAATGCATTGCTAATGGAACTTTGAACTGGTGATGCCATGCAATTGGAAGTGTATAAAAACAGCTATTAAATTGTGCATACATTTTGACCTAGAGATACCACAATTAGGTCCATGGATCAGAGAAAGAGGAAAAGGAACTAATGGACAAAAAAATTTATATAGCAACTCTTTTCATCTTGGCAAGGGACTGGAAACTGGGTAGCTACTCATCAGTTGGGGAATGGCTGAATAAATTATCCTATACGAATGTCATGGGATACTATTGTGTTGTAAGAAATGATGAAGGAGATGGTTTCAGAGAAACCTGGAAAGACTTACATGAAGTGATAAAAAGTAAAAGGAGCAAAAGCAGGAAAAAGATTTACTACAATAATAACAGTTGTAAATACAAGCAACTTTGAAAGACTTTAGGATCCCTAATCAACATAATAGCCAAGCACAGTTCCAAAGGATGCATGATGAAATATGCTATCCTCTTCAAGATATAGAGATTGTTGATTCAGAGTACAGATCAAAGCACACATTTTTTGGACATGGCTAATGTGGAAATTTATTTTGCTCTATTATAAATATTTGTAACAGGTTTTGTTTTTCTTGCTTCTTCAATGGGTAGATGGGGGAAAAGTGGGAGGAAGCAAATTCAGAACTGAAAATAAAATAAAATTGTATTTTAAAAAAAGAAACAACACAAACAATTCCCTGCAAATGTACAGTGGTTGAATAAAAATGTTACATCAATGTAATCTAATGTTATATGTTATAAATTATAAAGCAATTAACTTGGAAAATAATAACTAGTATTTAAGATCTGCAAGGCACATCTTGACAACAAATATTATCTCAATTTATCTTCACAACATCCTTGAGAGATAGGTGCTATACTATCCATACTTTACAAATGAAAAAAGTAATTTGTACAGGATCACACAGCTAGCAAGAATCTGAAGTTTGATTTGAACTCAGGTCTCCTGACTCCAGGTCCAGTGAACATTCTGCCACCTCTTACACCATCTTCAACATGAGGAATGTTAAGAAATCGGGAAATACTTATGAAGCAATGCATTGTTTTTGAAGTGGACAGATTCAGAGAAACCTAGGAAGACCTCTATAAAGTGATACAAAGTGAACTAGAAGAACAATGCAAACAATGATAACAACACTAGAGATAAAAACAACTTTGAAAGGTTTTAGAACTCTGATCAATTAATAAACCACAAATCCAAAAGACAAAATGAAAAGTAAAGTTAGAGGAAAGTCATCATCTCTGTTCAGGTATACTAATAGACTTGCTTCTCATAAAATAACCTGAAATGAGGAGAGATATCACTGTGGTATTTGAAAAAGGCCCAGATCTGGAGGCAGCAGACTTGGTTTAAAATCCCAGCTCTTCTCCTCACTATCTGTGGGACCTAGGGAAATTAATGTACTTCTTCAGGCCTTTAATTTCTTTATAAAATGAAGGGGTTGGATGAGATGATTGCTAAGCTCTCTCCTAGCTCTAGAATCTTTCAGCCTCTGACTAACTTCAGCTAAGTCAGAATCTTGCCGTCACTTCCCTCCCCCTTAAACTCTTTTAACAGCATGTGTGAAATCATCACAGCATCACCAACTCTTCGAAGCTGGAGCGAGAGGCTGTCTCATAAGTGCTCTGTCTCCTTAGCAGACAGGCTTTGCCTTTACCTCAACACCTCTTAGGGCACCTCCACCTTTCCTTAATGAGGATTTGACCTCTATTAGCAATTATGTGTCTCAGATAAGATTCAATTTTTCATTTTAATTTTCTCCATAACCCTTTGAAATTAAGAAATGACTCCACAGAGAACTTATTTGAATACTAGGACAAAGTGTGCAAATCGGATGAGAAAGAGAGAGAAAGAGAGAGAGAGAGAGAGAGAGAGAGAGAGAGAGAGAGAGAGAGAGGGAGGGAGGGAGGGAGGGAGAGAATGGGGATCTGAGAAGCTGAAGTAGGTATAAAGTTAATTTAATCATCTCTACATGTTGATATGTGGAAATCCTGAAGACAGCTATAGAGCCAGAATCTTGGTGGTACAATAAAGTCAAAATTGCTAGATTGTAACTTGTAAGACAAAGACTTCTATCTTCTATTGCTACATCATGTTACTCAGTCTCTACATAGTAGCAAGGAAAGAAAGCTGGCTTCAGCATCAGAAGACTTGAGATCAAACTCTAACACCACCAGTTACTACCTGTGACTTAAGTTTGATTCATCTCCCTGAACCTTGATTTCCTCACCAGGAAAATTAGAAGGTTTGGACAAGATGACCCCTCATGACCTTCTCACTCTAATCCCATGATCCTTTTAGTAATTCTTATGAACAATTATAAATTACAACTTACATTTAAAAGAAGAAATATACCATAGCAGACAGAAGACTGGCCCCGGCAACACCTGAGTCCAAGTACTGCCTTTTACACATGCTAGCGATATTATCTTGGGCAAGTCAATTAACTTCTCTGTGTTTAGGAACGAAAGTTACAGAGGAGTTGCCAGGCAGAATCAGGTTCCAAGTGGAAGGCATTTGTGCACAATGAAATCACAGGTCTGGACCGAAACAAAACAAATTTATTTACACAGTACTTTAGAGTTTGTAGAAGTCCTTATTCACAATCCTTTGAGTTGGGCGGTATCAATATTATCATCACCCACATTTTGCAAATGACAGAAATGAGGTATCCTGAGGTAGGAACTACTTTCCTCACATCAGATGGTCAGATAGTCCTGTAATCAGGATGTAACTTAGATCTTCTGATAACAAAATTGGTACTTCCCCTCCCCCCATTTGACCTACATTTTATTCATCTCTACAACAAACTGTAAGGTCACTTGGGCCAAATTTGCAGCACATGAAAATATATGACAGAGGTGGAAGAGGACCTTTGAGATTTGCTAATCCATCTCATCTATTCCCCATTTTACAAATGATGAAAGAGAAACCCAGAGGATTTTGCCTATAGTCAATAAGTAAGAGTCTATAGAGTCAGGTCTCTTACCTCACAGTCCAGTATTTTTCTGTTTCCAATTGTCTACTCTTTTATTTACATTCATTACGGATTTGTTTAGTTCGAAGAAGCTTTTTCATGAAGTAAGTACTTAGTAGTCATCACTCTTCCCCAAAATGCCTTTCTCCAATTATCTTATTTAATATTCTCCAAAAGCTATTCCCCTAAGATCTGACCTTTCTACACCCCCACTTCAAAAATCTGTTTCTCTTCAGGCCTATTTTCAAAGGTTAAATAATTTTCTAACTATTTACTAAACCATTTACTAAAATCTACTGTGAAGTCTAAGGGAACTACAAACATGAACACAACAGCATAAACTAATATATTATTGGGTAGAGCATTAGTTGAAGGGTTAGCTCTCCTAATGTGCCACTTTTGAATCTTAACTGGCATCCCTTAAGGACACAATTCTTTAACTGAAAGGAATGACTCTAAATTTCTGGTACTAGGGCTGGTCCAATAACGTAAAGTTCTAAAGAAAAGCATATAATTTGTTTGGTAATCAGAAATGATAAGCCAAGGTGAAGGCATCATTGAGTTATCACGAATCGTTTGGTTATAAGTTGTGTACTTGATATTTGAATCTAACTTTGCTTATCATCAGAATAAACCTTTGGGATTTAATTTGAGAAAAAAATCCCCTATAAATACTTTCATACTTTTAATGAAGTAATTTTTATTTTCATCCAAAAATTTGTAATCCCCAATGACCATAATGTTACACAGAACTCATCTGAATTGGACTGGCATGAGAGATTAAATTTCATTTGCTTCCAAATGAAAGACTTTTTTTTTAAAAAAAAATACAAATCATAAACAAAAAGCACATTTGGCATCAAGAAAAATTCAAGTCTCCCAGTAAAATTCTGATGAAACTAAAGAAAATATTGTTGCTAGATGATTCACGTTAGTCCAGAAACTCAACAGTGGAAATGAATTACTTCTTATTTGTTGGGGGTGTAAGCTCAGTTCCATGTGGACAGTCTTGGGCGGGTAAAGGTGAGGACTTCTAAACCCTTAGAGTTCTCATGAGGCCCCCCAGGGAACAGCAGGGAATTGAGGTGTGAGACCGAGCTATCTCGTGCATTTCCGCCTCTTCCCGTGGGAAAAATGCTGGGAGAGAGCATCCCCGCCCTTGAGATTGGCCCAGGTCTGAGCACACCTATTGTTGTCTAACAGGCACGGTATTCAGGTGCAAACTATGCGGCAGGAGAGCTTAAGCAGGGTCAGGAAAGCCTGAAGGCGCTCTTAGCGCTGAGGGGCCCTTACAGGACAGAAGGCCCCTCTTCCTTCTCTCCTCTCTTCTCTCTTCCCTCTCCCCTCTCTCCCCCTCTTCCATTCTCCCATTCTTCCACTTCCAATCTCTTACTGTAAGATCTTTGCCCCCTTGGGAGATTCCCCTCTCTCCTAAGGAAGAGTTCCCCCTGCACATGTAACCAAGACCCTGAATAAAGCCTAACCCTTGTTCGACTCTGGAAAGTCTCTTCTCTCATACGTTTATCCGGTTTGGCCAGCCGAAGACCTGCGATAGGTAAGGTAAGACTTGGGTAGCCCTCAGGCCTCTAGGCCTGGCACTTATTGAATCATGGGGTAGAAAAGAAAGGTAGGGTGCTGATCTCTGTTTATTGCCCCCTCAAAATGCAAAACATAATTTAAATAATCTAATCTTCTCTTCTTGTATTTGGTATATTGTGATATTTCAGTAACTTAAAATTTTTAAGAGTATTTTTATTCTTTAAGTTAATGTAAGTTATATAATAGATATGTCATATAAGTTAATCACTGCCTAGGTTTAGAATCCTTACAATGCCCTTGTGAATTACCTAAACACTCTTCCCTTGGTCATAGCACAGTCCTTTGTTTCCTATCCACCCAACAACTTCTTAATAATGAAAGGACAGATTAAGGTTCATGTGACAGATTGGTGTTGAAAACTGAATTGAAGGCATGAGGTAGAGAATATAAGAAGTGGGGAAACAAGCAAACCAGAAAAGAAAGGAAAAGGAAGTAATATTTGTCTTCATATTTAACTGCAAGATTATATTTTTAAGACATAAAAATTAAAAATAAATAAAATCTAATCTGTCACAAATGTCTAAGGGAAAGTTTATGTCCTTCTCTTCTTCCTCATAAGTAAGGCAGTCAAAAACTAGAAAAGAAAAGATGTAGTAGGTGTAGGGAGGCCTTGCCTTAAATCCTACCTCAGTCACTAACGAAGAGTGTGATTTGGCACAATGATGATAATGAAACAGAATTACAGGATTCATCTCAGAGTCAAAAGGGACACCAAACATAATTTAATCCAATTCACATAATGGTAATAATAATATTCATATTGTATATTTATTTGCAAGGTGCTTCATTCATTCTCCCTTTAAATCCTCCCTCAAAATAAAGTGTCATCTCCACTGAGAAAAGTGAGGCTCAGAGAGCTTTTGTGACTTGTCCATGATCACACAGCAAGTGACTGTGAGAAGTACATATGCCATTTATCTTCTACTCATCTCAGCTTCTTCAGGAATAAAATGAGAAAGTTAGACTTAATGAGCACTGAGGTAACTTTCACTTTTCAGAATTTGTGGTTTTATTGTTTATTTACCCTAAATTTAGGCATATTCTCCTTTCCAAATAATATTATCTTCTTCATTTTCATCACCAATGGTAACAATTACATCATCATGATCATCTCCATCCTTGCAACATCCAAAAACCGTTTATACAGTGCCTAATTGTTGAGTAGCAGTAGCAACAAAGAATGACAGCAAAAAACCTGGGATAACCTGGGAAATCTCTCCTAAAAATAAGCATTATCTATATATATTAGAATCTGCCTGTTTAAACATCAAGCTTCTTCTCTTCTTCAACTTTAAGTATTATAACAGAATTACTATTTTTTAAATGTGTGACCCTAGGCAAATCGCTTAAATTTTAGTGTTCCATGCAGTTTTCTAGAAAATATATTACAAAATTAGTTACCAATATGAATTTATAAAGCCAGTTTCCTCACCAATTAAATCACAGGTCCCCACATAGACACACATATATACATGTATGCATATATGCATGTAAATATGAAAATTTATTAAACATAATTTATGATGTTCTTAGAGATTCAGGTTCAATGTATATTATTGAGATATATTCCTTTGAGGTTTAGGGGGAAAGTATGATAAAGATCATCTGGCTAGGATAAAATGAGTTAGAAACAAAAGTGATTATGATAGTGAAAGCATACTGTGGACTGCCTATTCAAAAGGAGGAAGTGGATAATAAGATTTTCAAAGAGATTATAATGAAGTCAAGAAGGTATGAAATACTCATCTAGGTGGCTATCTGATTATCTTTTCTTTTAAAAGATGAGCAATTGATAAATTCTTGACTTTCCTTGATGATGATTTCATTTTTGAAAAGGTAGAGGAACTGATAAAACACTCTACTTATCTGGAACCGATTTTGACCAAGAGGTAGATCCTGGTTATAAAAGTTGAAATCATGGAAATATGGGGACTACATGTTGTGGTGGATAAAGAAAAGAACTTTGGTCATAGTATTCTAGATGTGTATTCTATATTTTGGAAGAACATAATGTAAAAAAAAAATCAGGAAAAATATTTGTTGGATCCCAGGACCATTCATCTATGCGTTGAAAAAGGTGGCCAGTGGGGTCTCTGCTAGCTATGAAGTGCTGTTATTCTGTGAAATAAGATTTTACAGGGAAAGTTTATTCAGAATGAGTGAGAAACTTTTCATCTCATGATTTTTAATTTTTTAAATAATATTTTATTTCCTCCCAGTGATATGTAAAAGCAATTTTTAACATTTGTTGTTTTTTTTTTAAAGTTTTGAGTTACAAATTCTATCCCTCTCTTCCTCTTCCCCTCCCTGAGACAATAAGCAACCTGATAGAGGTTGCACATCTGCAATCATGTAAAACATTTTCCTATTAGTCATTCCGTGCAAGAAGGGAAGGAAGAAAGGAAGGAAGGAAGGGAGGAAGGAAGGAAGGAAGGAAGGAAGGAAGGAAGGAAGGAAGAAAGGAAGAAAAAAAGAAAGAGAAAGAAAGAAAGAAAATGAAAAGTAATGTGCTTCAGTTTGTATTCAGACAACACCAGTTCTTTCTCTAAGGGATATATGCATTTTTCACCATATGCTGATTGTCTTGGATCATTGTATTGATAAGAATAGTCAAATCATTCACAGTTCAGTATTGTACAATATTCCTGTTACTATGAACAGTGTTCTCCTGGTTCTGCTCTCTTTATTTTGTATCAATCAGTTCATGTAAGTCTTTCCAGCTTTTTCTGATCTTGCTTATCATCTTTAATAGCACAATAATAGGAGAATGAAAACCTACTAATACAAGCACAAATTATTTAGATGAGTAACTTTAAAAAATCACTAGCTAAAGAAATGTAAATGCACAAGGAATTCACTGAAGAACTTACAACATGGCAGCAAGCACCAATGGCAAAAGGTAGACAGAAATTTGACTTAATTTTTCAAGAAGATAGTGAAAGCTGAAGCCTAGGAAAAACTAGGGCTCACAAGAAATGCTAAGGACTACTAAAAAGGACTTTTAAAGTACATTGAGGAAAATGTCAATTGAAACACTTCTTAGAAGGTATAATGTGTGAATGTGTGAAAAACTGTTTTTTCCAGGTATGTTGTGTAAGTCTTTGTGAGTATTCTTATTTTCTGGTTCTACTTATGTCACTTTTCATCAGTTCATATATGACTTGTGTTTTCACTATGCCCGTTATTTCTAATAACACAATCATTTAACACAAGTTTTTAGCCATTATACAAACAAGGAGCATTTAGTTTATTTCCATTTCTTTACTACCTTAAAAAGTGTTGCTATAAATATTTTGGTGTACATATGGTCTCACTTTCTTTGCCTTTTGACTCCTTTGGGTTATATGAATATCAGTAAGATCTCTGGGTTAAAAGAGTGTGGAGATTTTAATCACTCAGCATAATTTCTGGAACATGTTATAAAGGAAAGGTTTGTGAGAACTTCTAAAGAATTCAGTGCTCACTGTGAGTCAACCTTAAAATGAGTCGACTCAGACAAACTACATTTCCTCTTCTGACTATTACACCAAAGGCGCCATCTATTTCTGTTTCAGTGTGACTGTTGACCAAATATCTTGTGATATCTTGGTAGACAAATAGAGAACTATATAGTGGATGGTAGCAAAATAAGGTAGATTCAGAATTTGTTGGATAATTATACCAAAATAATGTCAATTAATGAATTACATCAGTCACAAGAAAGATTTCTAGGGCAGCAGAGCAAGCACCAGATACTCTTGGTTCAATGTTTTTCAACTTTTTTATAACTGACTTAGATAGATGTTGTCATGCTTGTGGATTTCTTGGATAATGCTAAAATTAAACATCATAGTTTAGACATTCAGCTAAAGACCCAGGGCTTGTGACAGGTCACACATATCAACCTTAATAAAGTTAATTTTCACAAGGATAAATTTAAGTTAGAATGTAAATTTTCTACTTTTAACTATAAAAGATCAGCTTCACCAATGCAAGGTGTGTGGAGACATCAATTTACAACAAGGAAATCTAAAGAGTTTTAGTGGAATGCAAACTCAAGGTAAATCAACAGTATGGAATGGCAACTAAAAAGGAGCTTATGGGCTACATTAGTAGAATAATTGTGTTTAGAATGACAATCTAGTCTCCCCAGGTCAGACCACATTTGGAGTACTATGTTCAGTTCTGTGCTACATGTTTTTTAAACAAATAGTATATTTTCCAATCACACATAAAGATTATTTTCAACACTTGTTTTTATAAGAGTTTTGAGTTCTATCTTTTTCTCCCTCCCTCCCCCCACATCCCTCAAGAAGGTAAATAATCTGATATAGGTTATACATGTACAATCATGTTAAACATTTCTACATTAGTCATGCTGTGAAAGAAGAAACAGAACAAAAGGGAAAAAACACAAGATAAAACAAATAAAGTGGGGCGGAGCCAAGATGGCGGAGTAGAAAGACGCACATACACATAGCTCCAAACCCACAACCCACAGAACGGCTAGAGGGGACCAACTCACAGTGAATTCTGCACCCAGAGGCCACGGAATATTGGAGCGAGGGAGATTTCTGTTCCAGAGAGACCTGCAAACCTCTCGTGGGGGGTCCTTTGCGTTGTGGATTGGGCGCCGGGACTGGGAGCTGAGTGCAGCCCATCAGCGGCTGAGACACCGTGAGGAAAAGATCCGAGCGGGCTACGGGGACAGGATCTCCAGCGGCGGCAAAAGCCCCTCCACCCACAGGTTAAGAGGGTCAGTGAGAGAGTCTCTTTGGCGGGTCGAGAGGGGAGTGGGGTACCCCCATGGCTTGGGCCCCCCCGGGAGATAGAAGCTGAGAGGTGGCTGCAGACAGGGGCTCCCCAAGCGGGTGGGAGCCTGGATCCATTGTGGAAGGGCTGTGCATAAACCCCCTGAGGGAACTGTGCCTGAGAGGCAGCCCTGCCCCTACCTGACCACCTGAACTTAATTCTCACACTGAATAGCAGCCCTGCCCCCGCCAAAAACCCTAAGGCGGGAAGCAGCATTTAAATCTCAGTCCCCAAACGCTGGCTGGGAGGACCAGGAGGCGAGGTGGGTGTGAGGAGAATATTCAGAGGTCAAGTCACTGGCTGGGGAGAATGCCCAGAAAAGGGAAAAGAAATAAAATTATTGAAGGGTACTTTCTCGGAGAAAAGACACGTCCTCCCTTCCTTTCTGACAAGGAAGAACAATGCTTACCATCAGGCAAAGACACAGAAATCAAGGATTCTGTGTCCCATCCCACCCAATGGGCTCAGGCCATGGAAGAGCTCAAAAAGAATTTTGAAAATCAGGTTAGAGAGGTGGAGGAAAAACTGGGAAGAGAAATGAGAGGGATGAAAGAGAAGCATGAAAAGCAGATCAGCTCCCTGCTAAAGGAGAACCAAAAAAATGTTGAAGAAATTAACACCTTGAAAACTAGCCTAACTCAATTGGCAAAAGAGGTTCAAAAGGCCAATGAGGAGAAGAATGCTTTCAAAAACAGAATTAGCCAAATGGAAAAGGAGATTCAAAAGCTCACTGAAGAAAATAGATCTTTCAAAACTGGAATGGCACAGATGGATGCTAAGGACTTTATGAGAAAGACAGATATCACAGAACATAGCGAGAAGATTGGAAAAATGGAAGATAATGTGAAATATCTTATTGGAAAAACAACTGACCTGGAAAATAGAATCAGGAGAGACAATGTAAAAATTCTGGGACTACCTGACAACCATGATCAAAAGAAGAGCCTAGACATCATCTTCCATGAAATTATCAAGGAAAACTGCCCTGAGATTCTAAAACTAGAGGGCAAAATAAATATTCAAGGAATCCGCAGAACACCGCATGAAAGAGATCCAAAAAGAGAAACTCCTAGGAACGTTGTGGCCAAATTCCAGAATTCCCAGGTGAAAGAGAAAATATTGCAAGCAGCTAGAAAGAAACAATTCAAGTATTGTGGAAATACAATCAGGATAACACAAGATCTAGCACCCTCTACATTAAGGGATCGAAGGGAATGGAATAGGATATTCCAGAAGTCAAAGGAACTAGGACTAAAACCAAGAATCACCTACCCAGCAAAACTGAGTATAATACTTCAGGAGAAAAAATGGTCTTTCAATGAAATAGAGGATTTTCAAATTTTCTTGATGAAAAGACCAGAGCTGAAAAGAAAATTTGACTTTCTAACACAAGAATGAAGAGAACCATGAAAAGGTGAACAGCAAAGAGAAGTCATAAGGGACTTACTAAAGTTGAGCTGTTTACATTCCTACATGGAAAGACAATATTTGTAACTCTTGAAATATTTCAGTATCTGGGTACTGGGTGGGAGTACACACACACACACACATGCACACACGCACACATACATAGAGACAGAGTGCACAGAGTGAATTGAAGAGGATGGGATCATATCTCAAAAAAAAAAATGAAATCAAGCAGTGAGACAGAAATATTGGGAGGAGAAAGGGAGAAATTGAATGGGGCAAATTATCTCTCATAAAAGAGGCAAGCAAAAGACTTATTAGTGGAAGGATAAAGAGGGGAGGTGAGAGAAAATCATGAGGTCTACTCTCATCACATTCCACTAAAGGAAAGAACAAAATGCACACTCATTTTGATAGGAAAACCTATCTCACAATACAGGAGAGTGGGGGACAAGGGCACAAGCAGGGTGGGGGCGAGGATAGAGGGGAGGGCATGGGGAGGAGAATGCAATCCGAGGTCGACACTCATGGGGAGGGAAAGGATCATAAGAGAATAGAAGTAATGGGGGACAGGATAGGATGGAGGGAAATATAGTTAGTCCCATACAACACAACTAGTATGGAAATCATTTGCAAAACTACACAGATTTGGCCTATATTGAATTGCTTGTCTTCCAAGGGGAAGGGGTGGAGAGGGAGGGAGCTAAAGAAGTTGGAACTCAAAGTGTTAGGATCAAATGTAATGTTCTTACCACTGGGAAATAAGAAATACAGGTTAAGGGGTCAAGAAAGCTATCTGGCCCTACAGGACAAAAGAGAAGACGGAGACAAGGGCAGGGAGGGAGGATAGAGGAGAGAGCAGATTGGTCACAGGGGCAATTAGAATGCTTGGGTTTGGGGGGGGGAGGGGATAAAAGGGGAGAAAATTTGTAACCCAAAATTTTGTGAAAATAAATGTTAAAAGTTAAAAAAAAAAATAAAGATTAGGAAAATGAAAAAAAAATAAAGTGAAAATAGTGTGCTTCAATCTGCATTCAGATTCCATAGTTTTTTTTTCTCTGAATGCGGATAGTATTTTCCATCATGAGTCTTTTGGAATTGCCTTGGATCAACGTGTTGCTAGGAAGAGCTGTCTATCATACTTGATCACTGTACTATGTTGTTGTTACTGTGTACAATGTTCTCCTGGTTCTGCTCACTTCACTCAGCATTAGTTCATGTAAGTCTTTCCAAGGATTTTTTTCTGAAATCTGCCTTCTCACAATTTTTCATATGTACAACACATTTTAAAAAGGACATTGACAAACAGGGTCAAGGGACTTAAAACCCACATGCAGTTAAAGGAACAGAGAAAAGGTAGTGAATGTTTAGCTAGGAAAAGAGAAGGTTTAGGATGAGATAACTCTCTTAATATATGTGGACAAATTGCTTAGTTTGGCTTCAGAATCAGTCACTCAATAAACAGCTGTTAGGCTCCTATTGTGATCCAGCCATTGTGCTAAGTAAGCTGTGGGGATACTAGAACAGAAAAACAGAAACAGCAGTAACGAAAGAGGAAGACACAGGAAGACACTGGAAGACACCAAAAGACACAGGAAGACACAGGCCTTACTCTGAAGGAGCTTGAAGTCTATAAAGGAAAACAGACGCAGACAACTGAGATCCAACCATAGACAGATGGGATAAATTGGGGGCAGTGCTAATCTCAGAAGGATAACACTCTAGGCAAGATAGAGAAAGTTTCCTTTAAAAAAGGTGAGATTCTACCTGTTCCTGGAAGAAAACCAGAGAATTTAGGAAACAGAGATCAGCACGGAGAGTGTTTCAGACATGAGGGATGACAGTGAAAATATCCGGATGTAGGAGACACAGTGTCATTTGTGAGAAGCAACATAAAGGTCAGTAGAACAGTGAAAGCAAGTTGTAGAGAGACAATTCAATTTGGTTAAGGAAGTTTTTTTGTTAGAATTGTAGCTGCCAAAAGTCTAACCGGCTACCTCAGAAGTCAGCCTATTCATCAGTACTCTAATCAATACTTTCAAGCAGTGGTTGGATGACCGTTGGCCAAGGATGATGTAGAGGGGAATTTTTGTTGAACTTAAACTTAAATAATATCGCCATGTGTTTCTATTTCAAATTTACATTTCTCCAGTGATGAGAAAGAACAGTTACTACACTGAGCTACAAAATAAACTCCTGAGGCACAGAGAGCTATTTAATGCTACATTAAATGACCTCAGATGCCTACGTTGTTTTTTGGCTTTTTTTTTTGAGTTCACTTGCCTGACTTTAATTCATTCTGTTTCTTCCTTTGCTTTCAGGATTCTGGCTGGTGTTTGTATGGGTGCCTAAAGTAGCTTTCGATTTCCCCTTCTAATTTGCATTTAGAAACTAGATGGAAAATCTTGTCAGAATTGTGTATAAAATAAATATAACTGGACTTTGGTTGAAGTCTAAAGAGGCTCTCCTATGGGCAAAATAGATTAAATTTTTGCATGTGGACTAAGTAACATCCAATTTTAACAACTCTTAAGCTTTGCTTTGGCTTCCTTACTGGTTCCAAGTTTCATTCCAAATAGGTAGAGTTGTCAGACAACAAAAGTTATTTGCTACTTTACAGGATTTGCAATCCTGCCCTCTGATTCCAACTTTCTGGGAGCATGTTCTAAGATGTCTAGAAGGTATTATGTTTTGCATCAACTTTTCTAATAAAAAACAAGTTTCTTGAGCTCAGGGACTACCTCAATTTTACCTTTGTATGTCTGGCTCTTGGAAGAATACCAATAATATGCTGGTGCTCAAAAATGCTTATTGATTGATTTAATGAAGTTTGAAGAAAACCTCCAAGTTCAGCATAAATGTTCTGCACATGGTAAGCATGTAATCAGTGTGTTAGATTGAACTGAATATCTGATCTTCCTCATTGGAGCACAGGAAGAAACAGGTCATGTGCTTGGGATAGTTTTGCATTGTTTGAATATTTTGGTGACTGTTTTTCCTCTTTTCTAAATCATTTGTCCGCTTGACTTCATAAACAGCAACAAGCAGATTCTTAATATATTAATAAATCTTTAATATTTTTTACTCTCCACTTTTCTTCCTTTTTAACCTCTGTCTTCCTTTTTTATCAATAAAAATAACTCTTAAACATTTTACTTGCCGCAGTCTTGTGAAGCGTGTAGCATACAATTATCACTATCTTGTAGGTAGGAAATTCTGACTCAAAGAAACAGAGTAATTTGTCCAAAGCCACATAATGTGTAAGTATTAGACTCAGAATATGAACTCAGGGCTTTTGACTTTGAGTTCAGATAGAAATTAAATGAATTTAAGTTTTCCCTATTCAGGATGATGAAGGACAGCATAACATGATGCAGGTTAAATTTACAGTCAGAAGGACCTGAGTTCATCTCCTTCTTCTGACTCAAACTAGTTATGCGACCATGAATAAGTTGTTTAATCTTTTAATAGTCTCATCAAGTCTCTAAGGTGGAGACAAGTTGCGTTGCATTAGCTAATGAATATTCTACATAGGTACTTCCTCACACCAATGTAATTGCAGTTTGAGATTTTTTTTTTAGTCAGCAAGACAGGGTTAGAAGTCTAAATTAGAATTCTAAGGCCCTGTCTGAGATTATAGTAGCAATTTACAGAATGATCAAAGGAAAAGTGAAAGTAAGGACCCAAAATATAAAGGTCCCAAATTCATTATCTGATTGATGACCCTCTAGTACACCTTGCGTGCCATAGACCTGGTCTCCAATGAACAGTTTCCAGTTTATTGAATACTGGAATTATTTGTTCATTTCTCTTCCCCTATGCATTGTACCTAATAGGCATTCAGTGAATTCTTGCTGATTTGATCTACTCAGCTCACCAATTCTTCACATATAACTGACAGAAGAAAACGGATGCCTTGGTAGCAGTCTTAAAAGACCAAGTTGGGTTTCTGGGATGGAGGACCCTGCACCATTAGTAACTCTACTCTGAAAGCATTCCTTTTCTTTTTACTTCCTTTGTTTTCTTTCCTCTTTCTTTTACTTTTTTCCTTTTCTTTCTTTCTTTTTTTTTTTTGATTGGGCATATACCTCTTTCTCACTCCTCTGTATGCTTTGGTTATTTCAATGATTCCTCAACCTTATAAAAGAAAAGTTTGCTTTTGTCCTGAATTCACTTGAACTGAGCAGTACTGATAAACAAACAGATGACTTATTAGGTCATTTCAAATTCTTTGCCATTTTGTAAAATTCAAATGTTAATCCTTTATTTCAACCTGGTTATTTATGACAAATGGCCAATCCTATTGATCTGTTATATCGTGAGGGGCCTCAGTGATGTTGAATCATAACACTCCAAGTTTTAACTTCCCAGAGCAAATGGGGAGGGGAAGGACAGTTAGTTCTCCGAGTGGGAAGGACTGTCCAGCATTGTTACGAATAAAATAGCCCTGCTGGGTTTTTGTATGCACAAATAGAACACTTATCTTTAAGGGATATGGAAAAAAAAATCAAAACCAGTAAGATCTGATTGCAAAGCTTGCAAAGGAGATCAGAATTCAGACCAAATGTCCCACCCTGGGGTCTCCCAAGCTTCATCTTTTGTGTCCCCTCTAAGGGCTTTGGGAGGATCACAGACCCCATCCTAGTGCTGTTTGCTTTGGGAACAATCAGTGATGTATGAATAATAATGCCACCCTCTGACCATGACTAATTGAATTGCAGCATGCTGGGGAGGTGGAGAGCAAGCTTGGCTGGCTGCTAGTCTATCTATCAAGCTTGTTTTTTAAGGAGCCCTAGACAATGATTGATGCTGATGTGTTTCCAACAAGGATCCTTGAACACCTAATAGCAGGGGTATGAACCTGCATTCAGAATTTCTATTAAACTGGACCCACAAAAGAAACAAACATCAGACAGGCAAAAGACTAGTCCAGGTCCTGAAAGCAAAGAGGTGAGGCAGATTGTGCCAGCCAACAAACTGACTTTATTCATTCATTCATTCATTTATTTTCCAAAACAGACAAAATAATCCCAGCCTTTGTACAAAGATAGATGATAATATATTAGATCAATGACAATATATTGGATGACAGGTGTTGCCTTTGCTAAGATCATGGGACTAACAAAGCCTTTAGCTGGGACATTTTATTTGTTTTCATTGGGTTCTCTGAGAAATAAACATGAAATGTGATTTTATCCATGCTATTCGCATTGTTATTATTACTAACTTTTAAAAATATTATTTGGCCTCTTTCTTCATACAACTGTGGCTGTAGGTCACTGGTTACAGAAAACTAACTAGGAATGTATTTACCCCCAGTGAAGAATTAAAAGTGCCACATCATGCATGTATTCTCATAGAAGCTGATGCATAAATGAAGGCAGCACTTAAATAGGAGGAGAAGTAAGATTTACCAATTGGCTAAATGTGTAGTCTATGGTCATGTCTATATTCCAACAGAGAAGCATACTAGACATGAAACATTCAGCCAGCCTTGGCTGTCTCAGTCTTATTGACACTGTAGCACCATGCTGGGGGCTGCTATCCAGAATTTCTGCCCTGGCTGCTATCACAGCATGAAGATGACCCCTAGCAAACCAGGCCAACCAGAGCATATGCTTCCACATCTGGTTCACCATGCTTATATAGACAGAGTTTAAGTTTTCCAATTAGAGGTTGCTGCTTGCTATCTAGCCTGGGCCAGGTCCCAGATTGGCATATTCAGATGACAGCTTTCCATGGGACAAGTGTGCCTGTTACCAAATTGGCCAGACGGAGTTTCAGAATGTACCAGATATAAGTTATTTGATCATTTCCATGGAGATGCATACACATCTTGAATTAGTTTGGGTCTTGGAAATCCAGAAATCACAAGTTGGAGCCAATGCTCCATTTCCACTTGGAAATCCCATCTAACTAGTCCATTACTAGGGTGTGATCAAGGGGATTTTGTGTTCTTCTTGGGGGGGGGGGGGTTCTCCGAGGAATAAACATGAAACATAATTCTATCCATGCTTGTCACATTGTTATCGCTAACTCTTTTATTATTATTTGACTTCTTTCTTTACATGAAGGAGCAAACAACTCTGACTAGGTAATGAAAATTAATATTGAACATAATTCTCACAGAAGTGATTCCCTCTGGGCAGAGATTAACAAAAGAAGGGAAAGGGGAGTTTAGGAGTGCTTTTGTTTTTACTTTTAAAGATCTAGAGAGAATGTAGGAAAAAACACAACAGAGTAATATATGTGTAGTCAGAGGACCTACCTAGATTTGAAACCTGACTCCCCTACTTATTCCATGTGTGATCTCTGGCAAGTCACTTCCTCATTCTAGTCATCTATTTCCCTATATGAGTGGTAAGGTTGGACTAAATGGTCACTAAAGTCCCTTCCCAATCTAAATCTCTGTTCCTCTAATTTTGTGGGGATTTTTGTATTTTGTTTCATTTTAAAGAATAAATTCAGAGCTCAAAAGGACTTTGGTTAGACTAAATCTCTTATTTTACACATGAGGAAACTAAGACAGATTCGTGACTTGTCTAAGGTCTTAGGTACAGTAAGTGGAAAAATCTAGACTTGAACTAGGGTCCTCTGGTTCCAAACGCAGCAGCAGTCTTTTCCACCGCAGCATGCTTCCTCTCGAAAGAAACTTCATTTTCTTCTGACAAGGACTAGTCTAAAGCACAGGCTATACTACATTACTCTAAACTCAAAAATAAGAATCATTTTTCCACAATAATCTAGTTCCTAATCCCAGTTGACTAAGAAAGTAACATAATATACAATGAAAATGGTATTCTTTATTCTTGTCTATTATCTCTGATGAGAAATATTTTTCAAATCCCCCAAATCCTCACTTTTCTAGTGTATGAGTGAATCTCTCCCTCTCTATTCACCAGCCTAACCTACTAAGCTTGCAATATGACCACCCTGGAGCAGGGCATACTCCTTGGGTTAAAATATTCCACCTAAAATCTCTTTGCTCTTTCTTCGCTTATATTCATTGGCACTATCCTTGTGCTTTGAATACCAAACAAAAGAAAGGGGCTAGCTTAGCAGACTGTGTAAGGAAAGGAAAAAGGACTGGTAAAGAGAAATGTTGATACCTTCTTTTGGAAAATTTATAGAACAAAGATCCTGAATCCTGTCCCAGAAGGCATATTCTGCCCTTAGAGACAGAGTGGAAATTATTAATTAATAACAAGAAGGAGAAACTGAGCTACTTCTTTGTAGACATTGTATACGGTCTTTGTCGGTGGCAAGGACTGCTTATGAACCCATACAAACTATATCTCCAAGTGAGCCTAAAGAGGTAAAGGTAGCTTGATCTCAGGGATAACAAAAGGAATCCCATTTCAGAGGCACTCAGCAAACCACCGCCCCCACTTTAACGTATCTACCCCACCTAATGTCTAAGTCCCACATTATAATTTTTTTCATTCACATTCTAGAAGTGTTCCAGAGTTTCCTATGAAAATGCAACTGCCCCTGAAAATGCCAAAACTATAGCAGCAAAAACCTTGGGAGAGATTACCAGGGAGGGTAGATGAGGAAGCAGGTCGGCCAGAACAGGAGAGAAGGATCACTTAAAAAGAAATGGGAGACCTCAGAGTGAAATTTAGATATTTTTCTATTTTGGAGAGATACAGCCTCAGGTTCCTACATTTATAGCAGTATAAATACAGACACTGGAAGATCAGATAAAGGAAAACTACAGTGAAAGTAGTTTTGATTATAAAAGAAAAATAGCACAGATGATATTAATCTTTTGAGAAAAATGAAAGGGTATAATAGCCATTGAATCCACTTTTTTGGTTCAGTCATTTTTTAATGTGTATGATTCTTCATGACCCCATTTGAAGTTTTCTTGGTAAAGATACTGGAATGGTTTGCTGTTTCTTTCACCTCATTTTACAGATGAGGAACCTGACACAGACAAAGTCACTCACCCAGGGTCACTCAGCTAGCAAGTTTCTGAGAACAAATTTGAACTCAAGTTTTCTTGACTCCAGGCCCAGTGCTTTATCGACTGTACTTACCACCTAGCTGTCCTACAAGAATTACATACGTAAGGGGCAGCTGGGTAGAGCAATAGCTAGAGAAACAGGCATGAAGTCAGAAGGAACTGAGTTCAAATCTGACCTTAGACATTTGACACTGACTAGCTGTGTGACCCTGGGTAAGTTACTTAATCCAATTACCTTGCAAAAATGATAATAATGAATAAATATTTCATTTTTAAAAAAGAATAACACACATACTCTAATAATAATTTACCAAGCTCTAGCCTCAGATGAGATTTACCACAGTCATTATAGGAATTCTTCAGTTTCTTCTTTGAATTCAGTTCAATTCCATGAGATATTTATTAAACATCTATTATGACCAAGACATGGGGACACAAAGATATGAATAAGACAATTTTTATGCTCAAGAAGCTTATTTTCTCTTGAGGGAACACAACATATGCCCAGGCCTGACTAGGTTACTTTTACTCTTCCAAAAACTTCAATGGTTTCCTATTGCCTCTAGGATAAAAGACTAAGTCCTCTATTGAGTGATTAAAGTTGTTCACAGTTTGGCTCTAGACTCTTTCTAGACTTAATCCTCATTGCCCCCCTTCATCCACTATATGTGCAGCCAAACTGATCTCTTTGCTGTTGGTTGTTCACGACTTTCCATCGGCTATGTCTATATCTCTGTCCAGTCTGTACATCGGTAGTATCAAACTCGGATGGGAACAGGAACTATTAAGCCGAACATCGGGATTCGGGCAGGCTTCCTATTGACTTAGAAAACAACATTTTATCATTTACTATGTTCTATTGTATTATTATTTACTTTGCTTTTTGTTTTTACTTTTGTTAAATATTTCCCAATTACATTTTAATCTGGTTTGGACTACACTTGGGTATGGGGGATTGCATAGAGGCTTATGGACCATATTTGATGCTTCAGCTGTAGCTCAGCAGCTACATGGGGCAGTGGATAGGGTACTGGGTTTGGAATAAAGAAGATAAGAGTTCAAATCTGGCCTCAGACAATTACTAGTTATATGATCCTGGGCAAATAGCTTAGCCCTTGTTACCTCAATTCCATATCTGCAAAATGAACTGGAGAAGAAAAATGGCAAACCACTTTTTTCCATTTTATTTATAAATAATTTATTATTTATAATTATTTATTTATAAAACCATTTTATTCTTTTCCAAGGAAACCCCCAAAATAACCAACATGATGTTTATCACATAGCAAGCATTTAATAAATGTTTGTCAAATTTGATTGAATTATTTAGAGCAATCACATCTTGAATTTTTCACTTTTGTAATTTTTTTCATATTATTTGATCAATGATTCATTGATTGATGGGTGGATGTTGAGCCCCTCATGGACAAATTACTATTAATTTCTGAGGTGACACTGAACAACAAATCAGACACTCCCTGTCACCAACAAAACCACACACTCCTCCAGAGACTGTTATTTGCACTTCCTAAATTCTGCAATCACTTCAACACGTCTTATCATCTGCTGAGTGAATGGAGCAGAACCAGGAGAACGTTGTACACAGTAACAGTAACACTGTGCCAAGATCAACTCTGATGGACTTCACTCTCCTTAGCAATACAAGGATTCTAGACAATTCCAAAAGACTCATGATGGAAAATACTATCTGCATCCAGAGAAGAACTGAGGGAGTCTGAATGCTGATCAAAGTATACTATTTTCACTTTTTGTTTACTTTTTCATAGGTTTCCCCCCTTTTGTTCCATTTCTTCTTTCACAGCATGTGGAAATATGCTTTAAATTATTGCATACATAAAACCTATATCTGATTATTTGCTCTCTTGGGGAGAAGGGAGGGAAGAAAGGGAGAAAAAAATTTGGAACTCAAAATCTTTCAAAAATGAATGTTGAAAATTGTCTTTACAAGTAATTAGAAAAATACTATTAAAAACAAAACAAAATAAAACTATGTCTTATCATCAGAGTAAACAGCTACATATCATAATGGTCAAATCATGAGATTTGAAGTCAGGAAGACCTGAGTTCAAATCTTGATTTTAACATTTATTAGTTGCAGGAACCTGAGCAAGTCACTTCTGTTTATATCAATTTCCTTATTTCTAAAATAGGGACAATAATAGTACTTACCTCCTAGTATTGTCATAAGGATCAAATGAATTGGTATGTAAAGCACTTTGGAAATCTTAAAGTCTTATATTAATGCTGAGTGTGCTATGTCACCTACATGCCCCCAACTCAATTAATTCTAGTGGCTCCTTACCTCCATCACTTCTAGGATCAAATATAAAATCCTCTCTTTGGCATTCAATGCTCTTCAGAGCCTGACCCCTTCTCCTTTCTTTCTAGCCTTCTTATAATCTAAGTCCCTCAATTTATGGATGAAGAAACTGAGGGCTGATAGCATGGTAGAGTGGAAAACATATAAAAAACAGAATCAGGAAACTGATTTAAATACTACTCTTACACTTACTAGTTGGATGACTATGAGAAGTTCAGTAAAGTCCCCTGTAATATAAAATGGGCAAAAATAATACTGGACCAACCTACCTCAGGAAGTTATTATGAGGAAAAAATTGTATAAGAACTTAAAAGGACAGAGACAGAAATTATGATTTTAACTATAAGTTTTATTAGTTTGACTTGTTTTATCATTATTAACATGTAAAGGTAACTATAAGTTCTTGAGAGATCAAAATAATTGAGTAAAACATAATATAGTGACTACATCTGAAAGTACATGAAACAATTCATAACTGTACTACCCTCCTCTCCTTTAAAAAAATATAGAAATCTATTTTTTCCTCTTATCCCCTACGTCATTGGGGAAAAACAGAAAAGAAATGTCTATTTCTTATAACAAATCAGTATAGCCAAGGGAAACAAATGCCATCAACGATTGTGTACATGTATATGCATAAATATACATATAGCACATATATGTATATATGTGTGTGATGAATATTTGTATATATACACACTCACACTTTGTATATATACACACACATATTTCTATATGTGTATATGTGTGTATATGTAAGTGTGCCTGTTTCTCACCCCAAACTGATCCCTGTTCTACAACTGGATGTTTTTTCATTAGTCCTCTGAAATCATGAATGGTCATTGCATAAGTACTGCACACTCTATGCCACATAAAATGTAGTATGCATACTACATACAACACATAAATACTACAACTCTCAAAGCCCTTTTGAACTATAAGAAACAAGGAAATAAATGATTTCAAAGAGACATGAAAATATTTATATGAACTAATGCAGAGTAAAGTAAGCAGAACTAGAAGAACAATTTATTCAAAATATCAACAGAAAAATTAATAATTTAAAATATTTTGTAAATGGGTGAAAAAGAAAATAAGTAGAACAAGGAGAATGATTTATATAATAATAACAGTAGCGGACCAGTGATTTATTGGTATAAGAAAATCTAAATGAGGAAACTCCCTCTACTAGTACAACTCAGCACCTTCTTTGAAACTTAAAGACTGAAAATATGCTAGAGTGCTTTGAGGTTAAATGACTTGACCAAAGTCACACAGCCAATATGTGTCATAGCAAGAATTGAATCCAATTCTTCCCAGCTCAAAGGCCACCTCTCCATCCACTATGATACACAGGCACTCAAGGACTTAGAATGCTATATAAATGCTATTTTAAATAGTCTGAAGCTTTTGACTCAATGGACTAACTGTAAGGAAATTGCTCCTCATCTGGTGGAGACTCAATGTCCTGCATTCCCATAATAGCTGAAGTTGATGAGATCTAGAGAGAAGAGAGATCTAGGTTCTTTTGATATCCAAGTCTGAGAGAGAAAACATATCATTCCAACTTCTCTTCAGGGAGGAGGGAGAGAAAGACTCTGGGAAGAAGCCGACATGCAGAGGATCTGACAATCTCTAACATATTGCCATCTCTAGGCTGTTCCACCAGATACTTTGAGGAAGTTCCATTGAATGACATTTGAGATTCTCTCTCAGTTAAGCTGAGTTATTTCACTCCAAAAGGGGAAAGTTCATTCACTCTGTATTGCCTGGCATATATTCTCTGATGTATATTTTATTTGATTTTTGTTTTGCTATTGACGTAGATAAAAGGGCTTGCTGGCAATTGACTAGGTGTTTTTCACTATGCAACTCTCATTTGGTGAGAAGGGAGTGAAACTTTGGATATAGAGTTTGGGACTCTCCTCTGTTAATCAGGAGTGCCGCTTGAACCTTAAAAATGACTTCTCTTAGAGTAATCATATTTAAGAGAAATCAGAGATATAATTCTACTCCAGAACCTCTATCTCTTAGGAGAGCAGAGTGGTTGGCCTCTGACCCCATCCTCTTGTTCTCTTCATGTCAAGAATCAAAGCATTCCTTGGAGAAAGGTGGGGAAAGTAGATTCTAGTATTATTTGTCCTTGTTTCCCCATGAGCCACATCTAGAAAGATCCATGTGAACATATATAACCTACTAAGGCAAAACAAAAATGCATAAAAATGCAACACATCACACACATACACTTTACAAGCCTCTATAAAAATATCATTTTAAATGTCTTGCTCAAGGTCACATAGCTAATTAATGACAGAGTTGTAATTTTAAAAATCCAGATCCTTTAACTCTCAATCCCATCCTTATTGTGTATTTATGGTTATATGTACACACATATACACATATACTTGATATACACATATATCATTTATATATACATATACACATCATATATGTGTATATATGTCTATATACATATGTATTACGCATGCATTCATGCACACATCATACATGCATCCATGATTTAATTTGGAAGAACAAGAAATAGCCCAAATGGAAGGCAGCACAACATAGCAGATAATTTACTAAACTTATGCTCACATTTACTCTTTGTGTGACCACACTCAAGTCACTTAAAATCTCTGTGCTTTTGTTTCCTGATTTGTAAAATGCAAATTATAATAATATCCAAAGTATACACCTCACATAATGTTTGTAAAAAGAACTATATAAATAGCAGGTGTTATTTTTTTCAAAGGAAGAGATTGCCCACTGATCCAAATTCTCCCCCCTAAAGTGAGCAGGTTGAGCTAGAGAGTCTCTCAAGTTCTTTCAGTTTATGTTCCAGAGACAGTAACCTTGATTTAGATGCCCATCTATCCAGTCTATGTTAAATAACATTCACGTCAGTTTATCATTGAGTTTGATGGCAAAGAAATGTATTAAGCAGCAAGGTTATAATTCTACTGAAGAATTTGCACTGCCATTGAATACTGAATTTAATTTCTCCGAAGTTCAGAAAGACATACAATGCACAGCTCCAGACTTGCCAAAAAGTGACCTGACTGTTGTTTCAGCCAAATAACTTTTAAAAGTTGCTATCACTCCCAGACACTGCCAACTGGATGGGATAACAGCCTGCCACATGTCATACAATGCCCCACATACAATGCAAACATACCATTCATGTCCACAACTCAGATATTTACGACATATTCTACGGTTGCCATGTCAACTCATCTAGCAACCACCACATTAAATCATGCTGTCAATAGACCAGAACACTGAAGCTCTGCAAGAAAATTCCAGTTGCTGACATGAAACATTTCATTTATCATTTCCAGACTTTTTTTTCAGTTGCCCCTTGCTTTTTGCTCATCTATTACTTTGGGGCTGGTCCTTTGCTATGCAAGCAGAATACAAATGAATGCTTAAAAATTCTGGAAAGGAGCAGATAGGGAGCCACCTGCCAACTTCTGGTCAGTTGTGTTGTTCTAGGACTCACTTTTCCAGGTGGTGGTGGTGAGCAGAGAGGCAGGATGGAGAAAGGGCAGTGGGGGAGTTGATGATTCATAATGATCCATAACATAGCCCATTATGCACATAATTCATGATAATATTTGTAAACCCTAAGTCTCTATGTAAGTGTGTTTTACTATTATTATCATTATAGTAGTAGTAGTGGTAGTAGTAGTAATAGTAGTGGTGGTGGTGGTAGTAGTAGTGACAGTAGTAGTGGTAGCAGCAGTAGTAGTAGTAGTAGTAGCAGCAGCAGCAGTAGTAGTAGTAGTAGTAGTAGTAGTAGTAGTAGTAGCCTTAACTGGTTGCTGGTGTTCATTTTAGTGATTTATTTTCCACACCATTCTTTGTTTCCTAGGTCACAGAGCTATTATGAGCATCCAATAAAGGATCAACAGAGAGATAAGTATCTGGACCAACTTTTATATCCACTTCGAGGGAATCATGTATTAGCCTTTAAGGATCATAGCTTTCAAACTAGAAGGGACATCTCCAGTAATTTAGGGATTCTCCTCCACCCCATTTTATATGGAAGAAAGCTGAAGTCCAGAGATTTGAAGATACTCATTCAAGTTCTTACCTCCAGAAGAGAAAAGGCCAGTATTTCAGCTTGGGTCTTCTATATCCATCATCCTTTTAGCTGTACTGTTACCTCTTTGGAACAAGTAAAAAATCAAAAAGACAAGAAGGAGGTCTTAGTTTATGAACAAGAAGCCCATTCCTGATGGCTCTGTGAATATTTAGAGATGGATAGAAATTTTCTGTATGGAAATTCTTCACAGGCAATATAATTTCCTTTCCTTGGAGAGGGAAGATTAAGATTGTAGTATTCAAATTAGATAATTCAAGGCATATGAGCTTTTCCCCTGCACTTGGGACTTTATTTTTCTGGGGAACTACCACCCAAACAGTATACTCATGGAGGCAGTTGGTGGCATGGTGGACAGAGCCCTAGGCCTATGAGTAAAATTCAATCTCACTTATTAGCTGTGTGACCCTGGTCAAATCACTTAATCTCTGTTTGCCTCAGTTTCCTCAACTATAATATGAAGATAATAATAGTACCTAAGTACCTAACTCACAGGATTGTTGTGAGGAGCAAAAAAGATATTTGTAAAAAAGAATTTAGTATTTTAAAAGCTACTATGTGTATGATATAGAGAAGACACTCTATAAATACTTATTCTCTTCTCTCCTCATTGAGAACTTTTAGTATAGAGGGAATTTTATAGTTCTGACTCTTTACAGTTCCACATTTTCCATACTTGATGTCTTGGGGACCCCTTGATGGGCATATTCTTCCAGAAGCATCATTTTTGCAGATGTTAAGTGACTAATCCAACACAGACAATAACCTGAAGAAGATTTCTCAGTCTATTGATTAGCTCCAGACCTATTCTATCGTTCAATTTCCTGAGCCAGTAGGAATGGTGTGAAATAGTCTCTAGAAGTAGACACTAGGAGGGGATGAATGAAGATTCCTGTCAAGGATGTGTGCTTATCCTAGTGGGAAAAAAGCCCTAGTAAGATTGGATTAACAAAATTCAGTTCAATTCCTTGTTCTTTCTTTTTTAAAATTATTAATTAATTAATTTTTAGTTTTCAACATTCATTTCCACAAGATTTTGAGTTCTGAATTTTCTTCCCTTCTCTCCCATCCCCCACCCCAAGACACCATGCATTCTGATTACCCCTTCCCCCAATCTGTCCTCCCTTCTATCACACCCCTCACTTCCCTTATCCCCATCTTCTCTCTTTTCTTGTAGGGTAAAATAGATTTCTATTCTCTATTATCTGTATTTTTTATTTCTTAGTTGCATGCAAAAACAATTCTTAACATTATTCCTAAAACTTTGAGTTCCAACTTCTCTTCCTGCTTCTCCACCCATCCCCACTAAGAAGGCCAGCAATTCAATATCGTCTATATATATGTAGTTATGCAAAAGACTTTCATAATAGTCATGTTGTGAAACACTAACTATATTTCCCTCCCTCCTATCCTGCTCCCCCTTTATTCTATTCTCTTTTAAGCTTGTTCCTCTCCAAAAGTATTTACTTCAAATTACTTCCTCCATCTATTTGCCCTCCCTTCTACCATCTCCCCCAACCCTACTTCTCCCTTACTTTCCTGTGGTGTAAGATAAATTTTCATACCAAATTGATTGTGCATGTTATTCCCTCTTTAAGCCAAATGTGATGAGAGTAAGCTTCACTTTTTCCCTCTCACCTCCCCCCTTTTTCCCTCCATTGAAAAAGCTTTTTCTTGCTTCTTCTATGAGAAACAATTTGCCCCATTCCATTTTTCCCTTTCTCCTCCCAATATATTTCTCTCACCCCTTAATTTTATTTTTTTAGATATCATCTCTTACTAGTCAACTCACTCTGTGCCCTCTGTCTACATATGTATATAATCCCTTCAATTACCCAAATACTGAGAAAAGTTTCAAGAGTTACAAGTATTATCTTTCTATGTAGGAATGCAAACAATTCAACTTTAGTAAGTCCCTTAGGATTTCTCTTTCCTCTTTACTTTCTCATGCTTTTCTTGATTCTTGTGTTTGAAAACCAAATTTTCTGTTCAGCTCTGGTTTTTTCATCAAGAATGCTTGAAAGTCTTCTATTTCATTGGATAACCATTTTTTCCCCACTCAGTTTTGCTGGGTAGGTGATTCTTGGTTTTAATCCCAGTTCCTTTGACTTCTGGAATATCATATTCCAAGCCCTTAGATCCCTTAATGTAGAAGCTGCTAGATCTTGTGTTGCCCTGATTTTATTTCCACAATACTCAAATTGTTTCTTTCTGGCTGCTTGCAATATTTTCTCCTCGACCTGGGCATTCTGGAATTTGGCTACAATATTCCTAGGAGTTTTTCTTTTTGAATCTCTTTCAAGAGGTGATGGGTGAATTCTTTCAATGTTTATTTTAACCTCTGGTTCTAGAATACCAGGGCAGTTTTCCTTGATAATTTCATAAAAGATGATATCTAGGTTCTTTTTTTGATCATGACTTTCAGATAGTCCTATAATTTTAAAATTGTCTCTCCTGGATCTATTTTCCAGGTCAGTTGTTTTTCCAATGAAATATTTCACATTGTCTTCTATTTTTTCAATTTTTTGGTTTTGCTTTTTAACTTCTTGGTTTATCTCATAGTCATTAGCTTCCCTGAACTCCACTCTCATTTTTAAAGAACTATTTTGTTCAGTGAGCTTTTGAGCCTCCTTTTCCATTTGGCTAATTATGCTTTTTAATTCTCCTTCTCCTCATTGGCTTTTTAGGCCTCTTTTAGTATTTGGGTTAGTCTATTTTTCAAGGTGTTACTTTCTTCAGCATTGTTTTGGGTCTCCTTGAGCAAGCTATTGACTTGCTTTTCATGATTTTCTTGCATTGCTCTCATTTCTCTTCCCAATTTTTCCTCCATGTCTCTTACTTGATTTTCAAAATCATTTTTGAGTTCTTCCATGAACTGAGGCCATTGCATATTTTTTTTTGGAGGTTTTGGATACAGAAGTCTTGACTTTTATGTCTTCCTCTGATAGTATACTTGGTTTTTCCTCATCTGAAAATATGGAAGAAAATATCTGCTCACTGAGAATGTAATCATCTATAGTCTTACTTCCCCCCCCCCCCCTTTTTGGTCATTTTCCCAGACTTTTGAGTCCTTTGTCAAGTGGAGAGTATACTCTAGGGAACTGTAAGTTTTCAGTTCCTCCAAGAAGCACAATCAATGAAGAGGAGTTTACTCCTCTCCTGGCTTGCGCTCTTTTGGAAGCAACCACCAGCTTTTTTGTCCAGGATCTGCTAGTAGAATTCCCTCTTCAGAGCCTCCACTAGCTCTTCCTCACCCTGGGGTTGCCACTCAGGGCTGAGACTCGGATTGCTACTCAATTTCACCAGGATTTTTTAGCTGAGGGCTCCAAAAATGGATGCTGTGATGCAGTGGCTACTGCAGCTCTGGACCCGGGCTAGGACCAGAACTTGCTCCCTTCTCACCCAGGTGAAAGAACTTTCTTACTGGCCTTTGAAACTGTCTTTGGTATTTGTGGGTTGAGAAATCTGAGAACCAGAGCTGCTGCCTGTGATTCTGTGCCCTGTACCCTGCTCTAGTCCTTTCTGTGCCATGTGGTGGGACCAAAGTTGTGCTGCATTGTGCTCCCAGTCTGGTGCAATAGATCTTTCCAGTGGGTCTTCCAGGCTGCCTTAGGTTGGAAATCTCTTTTACTCTGTCACTTTGTGGCTTCTGCTGCTCTAAAATTTGTTTAGAGTCATTTTTTACGGGTATTTTATGTCTATGGGAGTAGAGCTATAGTAGGTCCATCCTTCTACTCCACCATCTTGGCTCTGCCCCCCTTGCTCTGTCTTTCTTAAGTGTCTGTGGGAAAGAAAGTCTCAGCCAATTCTCTGTAAAATGGAAATTATCATATTTGTAAGAAAAGTGCTTTTAAAATTCTAAAGACTTGTACACATGCCAGCTCTCATCTGCTGATCATTTTATTAATAATCTGATTTCATTCATTGTCCTCTTTCCTTCTAAAACATCAACCCAAACATTGAATATGATGGAATGTTGGGTTGGAACATGCCAGCCTCATTAATAATAACAACATGTAACAGAAAAGGGAAAAAAAATGTTCTTAGTAACTTAAATGAAACAAAAGAAAAATAAATAAAACTAAACACCTTCAAAACCACAAACTGAAATTGGCATAATTCAGTTTCTGCAAAACATCAACTGCTAATCCATCTTCAATCCCTTCTTGGCAGTTTAGTATTCCAGAGTAAGTTTATAGAGATACCTTCCTGTAATGATTAATAAGACATTTACTTGTAATATATAATCCTATAAAACACAGATTCCTTGTGTTCCAAGTGCTATACTTAAGGTCAAATAATTGCCCAATGTCTGAACACTTAGCACCCATTTCCATGGCTTCATGGCCTTGATTCAGAGTCAGGTTGGTCCTGGTGTGTCAATGGGACCCAGAATACACATTGGCAGGCTTCCATAGATTCAACTTTCAATCACTCATTGATCAAACATTTATTAAGAGCCCTTTAGACCAGAACAGAGGTGTAACTAGGGTGGAGAACCTGTATATTGTAGGCCAGGATGCTAGGACACAGACCTGTGCTTCTTGATTTAATTCCATGTGAGATAGTTTATTCTAAAATCCAGGTATGGTTCCTTCTGGGGTAAGGAATATAAGTACACTCCTCCAACTTTCTCTGAGCTCATACATTGTCTCCCCAGAGGGTCATTGTTACCTTGAGTTCAAGGGAGTATACACACTCTTGATATTGTAGCTTATGAACCTCCACTAGCATTCTTCCTACTACAATCAGTTATTAAACTTTTACTAAGAGATCATAATGAAAACAATAGCCACAATACTTGACTATAATCTCCCATAAATACAAACAATTTTTAGGGTGAAGTGGTCACAAATTTAGCATTTTACATAAATAGGGAACACATGTGGCCAAGGATACTCACAACTCTAGAACTTCAGGTCTTTGATGTATTTCATGTTCTGATTGAGTCTGATATAATCAACTCTCAGTTACTAGGGCTAGCTCTCCCTTGAGTCCATAGCCAGCTCTTTTCTCCTCTTCTAGAGGTTCCACTTTTAGAAGTTATTTCCTTTTATTAGTAACTGACTCTTTATATCCATGACTGTCAGGAGAGTGTAGCTCCCTCATCTGTGCCTCAAATCTACTTGATGGGGTGTTTCCTTCTGAGGGAGTTGCCAGTTGAGGTGGGGGAAGAAAATCCCCTACTCTTACTTCTTTAAAAGCTCTTTTTATCTAAAATAAATCTGGCCTGGGACTGGATCAACACACTAAAAGCCCTCCACCAGGCACACAAAGCCTTTCCAGATTGCTAAGGCCTATAGATATTTGTAACTCCCTTAGGAGTTACAGCCTTAGGAAATTCAGTTCAATTCACCAGGCATTTAAGTGCTTAATTTGTACAAGGTACTATCTTTTTAGGTGCTATGGGTTCAAAGATACCATTAAAAAACAGAAGTTTCTACTTCAAGGAGATTATATCAGAGCATGCCACATTTGCATAGATAAATGCAAGATAATTTGAGGGTGGAAAAACTGACAATTAGTGAGATCAAGAGAAGCTTACTACATGAAGCTGAACTTGTAGAGAAGCTAGAGATTCTAAAAGGTGAGGAAGTAGGACGTTTTTGGCATGTGGGATAGTTTGTGAAAAAACTTGGAGAAAAATGGAGATGTACTGGCCAGGTTATGAAAAAGCAAATAGAATAATTTTACCCAAATGGGACATATATAAAGGGGAATAATGTGAAATATCTAAAATATAGGCTCTTGACAGAATTGGAAAGGTATTGTCTGCCAAACTCAGGATCCTGCATATTATTTTAGAAGTAATTAAAAAGCACTTAAGCTTCTGAAGCAAGGGAGTGACATGGTCATACTTGTGCATTGGGAAGATTATTTTGGCAGTTAGAGGAAGGTAGTTTGTAGATGGGTTGGGGCTGGAAGCAAGTACACCAATTCAGAGATTGCCTAGCCCTAGGGATGGGGGATTGGATTAGGAGAGTGGCCTTACATGTGCAGGGAGAGACAGATTAAAAAGCTTATGAGGGACGCCTTATCACCTTTATGTATTTATATTCATTACCTAATTTTATCTGCAAAACATAATCTTTCGTTGGTATCATTCCCCCCCCCCCTTACAGATGAGAAAACTGAGACACATTTAAAACTAATTTTCACTTGAGCAAGAGATATAGAAAAATATACAAGGGTTTTGGCAGGGATTGTTTCTTTTAGGATGCTTTCTCAGGATCAAACACTAACAAAGACAATTCCAGCCTAATGAAATTAGAAAATGGAAATTCAAAGGTATATGTTTCTGCCCTGATTTGTTCATGAAAAACAGGAAACCAAGATACTGTATTTGAAAGTAAGTGTTGACTAAATGCTCTATTCATTGATGTGTCTTCACGATAGCCACACACTGGAGTCTTATGATACACCATCATCATCTAGCCTGTAGTGTCAATGAAGCCAGGACATGATTTTTCCTGTAGGTAGTTGAAAGTTTATGAGTATGCTTTTCAGTTTCCTTTCTATATTTTAGATGAACTGAATCTCCTCTTCTTTCTTTTCTTTTCCTCCAAATTTATTGTTCTTTGTCCTTTATTACCTGTTCAACACCTGAGAAAGAAAAAAGAAATAAAAAATAAGTAGAAACTGGAGTAAAAGCCCTTTGGAGCAATATGCCTGTGCTTTTTTTCTATTTGCAGTATTGGATATATCCTCGAAGTATCTATGTATATGTGCCACCATATTTTTCCTTTAACATACCTGGAAATCCTTTGCTACCTCCATTTTGCCTAGTACTAAATAAATAAATGTTTATTTATTGAATGCCTTAATCGCCCAGACTCCTTGAGGATGGAACTTCCATTTGTCCTTGGATTCTCTCTACCTGGCATAATATCTGGTGTATAGTAGGTGCTCAATAAATTCTTTTGGGTGAATTATTTGGTTCTTCAAGTCTTATCATCTCATCTTGATTTAAATCGGAATAGCCTGTGCAGATTCCTAGATCTAGCTGGAAGTCTTTGTTCCCATATTTGTTTTTGCACCTCTACCATTACATTTTTATGTGTCCTCCTACTATTTTGGGGGCTGATTAGGGCGTTGTCCTACCTAAGTCACTATAGACAGTGCTTTCTCCTTTCTCAGCCCCCCACCTCTTCTACTTCATCTTAAGTAACATCTCCAAGTTTTATCTCAACTCCACTGCAAGCATCTTCAAAGTATTAAAATGGAAATTCTTTGAAGGCAAGGGCCATTTAGTTTCTATGCTTGTATCCCTAGTTCTTAGATCATTGACTTGCATTTCACATAATAAGCACTTTAAAATTGATGTTTGAATTGAATTGGATTGAATTGAGCAAAGATCACATTTCATATTTCTTCTTTTTTAAAAAAAAAATCAACATAGAGCATATAGTTGGGACTTAATAGATACTTGGTATAAGGGCATATCTCCATATACACACTGAATACTTAACACATTTAATAACATTACTTGGTCATTTTAAAGAACTCTTGAAATGTAGCTAGTGTAATGGGTTCTCAAACCATAGAAGTTCTGTGTTTCTTCTAGAAAGATAAAGAGGATTATGAGTTTGAATGCCATGATGAAGGTTTACTAGAATTTTTCTGGAACTCATTTCAAAAACAAATATTTCTTAAATACCTATTTAATATGAAATTTGAATTCTCATAACGATACTGATTCAATTCAATTTGACTAAGTTCAACAAATCTTTATTAAATGTCCATTTTATCCAAAATACTCTTGTAGGCAATGGAGACCAATTACTCTTCCTGCCCCCTGAAATCTTTCTGTGTAGTAGATGGGTATTTGTTGATGCTGGTTAGAATGCTAACTTGGAATCAGGAAGATCTGAGTCCAAATTCTGCCTTCCTCAGGAAATCACTTAAAGTCTCTCAGCCACACTTTCACCATCCAAAATGGGTGTAATTAATAACACCTACCTTATAGGGTTATAAAGATCATATACAGGAATGTGATGGAACCCGATTAAATTGGCTCATGAGAGCCAATTATTAAATTTTTCATGAGAGTTTAGTAACTACAAAATCAGTAAATTGGGACAGCTAGGTGGTACAATGTAGTCAGCAGGATCTGACCTGAAATCTGGCCTCAGACACTCAGATCCTAGGCAAGTCGTTTAACTCTGGCACCCCCTCCCCCAAAAGAGAGAGAAGTCAGTAAATTCTAAAAGTCAGATTTTGATTTACTGTTTTATCAATTCCCTGGATTTAAATAATAGAGAAAATGTTAATATTGCAGCTCAAGCTAAAATGTGTGTTGTGTATACATTTTTTTAGTCACTTGTTAAATGTTTACCAGCATATCCCTGAGTCAGATTATAAATATATATCACTCAGCAACATTTAAAGAACTCTCTAAATGTTAGCTATTATATAATTATCATTGAAATATGAAATTGAATAGGACAAGTACAAAAAAAGAGATAAAAGGATATTTATTCAAAATCAGAGGAGAAAAAAGAGAGACTACACTTAGAGTAAGGATGACATGGGCTCTGATTTAATATTAATCAGTTATTAGCTGTATGACCCCAGATGAATTACTTAGTTTTCTTAACTTCTATTTCTTCATTTAAGAAATTGGGATAATAATATCAAGAGACATAATGTGTTAGTTGTGCTAGATATTGAAATAAAACAAATACAAAATATCATCTTTCTTAAATTCAATCCAGTTAAATAAACTTTTTTTTAAAAAAGTTCCTACTGTGTTCAATAAAAGGTAATGATCTTGGCACTGGAGATACAGAGATTAAAAAAATAGACAGCATCTGTCTTCAAGAAGCTTGAATTCTTAACTTAGGGGGTTGACGTGAGGATAAAATTAAATAATGTATTTTAAGAACTTTGAAAATTATAAGTTCTCTACAAATGTCATCTTATGTTTCTGATTAGGGAAAGAGAAGAGTCAAAGGCAGAGTTCATGGAAAAGGTTAAGATGGGGTAGGAGGAAAGGGAAGGCTGGGAAAAAGGCAGAACATGCTAGAGGCATATAATCATGGGAGGGATCATGCAACTGTGAATCATGTGAGTTTACTAAAATATAGTGACAGATGGAGTTGAGTTATGTTACAAAAAGCAGGGAGAAGCCTTGTTCAAGATACTAAGTTGAAGAAGGCCTTGAATGCCATTGGACTTTGTTTGGAAAACACTAGTGAGCCACAGAAGACAAGTGGTATTATCATATCTGTATGTGAGGAAAATTAAGCTGATAGTGATATGGAGTATAGACTGGAGGGAAGAAGAAGCAAAAATAGTTACCCTAGTTAGGACCCCATCAGAAAAAGTATAGGAATATAGTCATACGGTCCTGTAATAGGATCATGAAAATGGGAATGGAAAGGAGGGCCTGGATTCAAGCAAGGTTTGGCACACAGGAGACTGGGCAAATAACTGTGATACCAGAGAGAGAAAGGGACATAAGGAAAGAGAGTGAGAGGCACATTTACAGAGCATTTTAGGGATTGTAAAGTGCTTTGCATACATTATCTCATCTGTTCCTTACAACAATTCTTTGAGTTGACACTAGTATTATCCCCATTTTATAGACTAGAAAACTGAGTCAGATTGAAGTTTAATGACTTGACTAGTGTCATAGATCTAATGAAAACCTTGGGAAATTTAAAAATTAATTAAGCTTCCTGAGTACGTGAGGCAGTGTGAGTCTGAATTCAAGTCCTTTCTCATATATTTACTAGCTGAGTTATTCTGGTCATGTCTCTTGATCTCTCTTAGGCTGTTTCTCCATCTATAAAATGAGAATAATAACTGTAGCACTTATGCAACATTTATATCATGTTCTATTTATATCTCTAGCTTGAGAGGACTGTCAAAAGAGAATTTAGGTAAAGAGCTATATAAAGGCATTAGGCATTACTGGGGAGTATTTCAATCAGGTAACTCAGTGACCATCTCCATACTATTAGCAATGGTTGAAAAACTATTTTTTATTGTATTATAGTTATTTGACATGCTAATTTATCTCATTTGAACTAGATTAAAAGCTTATGCTGCCCAGCACATAATAAGCACGTAATAAGTGCTTTTTCATTCATTTGTTCATCTTGTTTCACTCACATTAACCAGCACAGCATAGAATAAGAACTTCAGAAAACTTTTTGATTAAAAGAAATAATCGAATGTGAATTTTAAGGCTAGAAGAGACTTTAAAGAACACCTCAAGTCCAGTTAACATGACTGATGTGACATTTTATTTCGGCAAACTAGTTTAGTTATAGTTTTTCTTGTCTATATTATTGGTATATAGCTATTTGCATATTGTTCTCACTATTAGACTTCAGACACCTTGAGGGTGTGGACTATGTTTATCCTCCTTAGTATCCCAAGCACGTAGCACATAGTAGGTACTTAATAAAATGCTTGTTGTCTTGATTTATGACAAGCGAAGGCAAATTTGCATCTGGTCTCTTTTGCAGATGGGGTAACAGAAGTTAAATGATTTCCCCACAATCTTCTAACAAATGGAAGTACAAGCACCTGTATTTTCCACCCTGTTCCTTTCCTAGGCACAGGATAAATAATAAATGGCCCCCAAATTGGAAACTTTGATTGAGATCCTGATTAGACTCAAGTTGCTTTCAAAGTAAGAGCAGTGGATTGCTCTGTTTTCTCATAGTTGCAAGTAAAACATCATATGTGTTTGTGGATCTAAGTTCTGCTTTTGGAATAAGAAGGAAGCCAAACGCTTTGCCATATGGAACAACGGATTCGTGATGCCTGCAGTAGGGATGTGGCTATTTCATTCAGGTCCCAAATCTCTCCCTTGCTTTTGGCACCTAGATTGTTTGTTATTACTGCTTTCTTGGAAAGTAAGTGTATTCCTTTGGCAGGAGCTCAAAAAAAAAAGTTGTGTTCATTACTGAAATTAAAGCAAACTAGTTTTAAAAGTCCTCATGCCCACGTGGACAGACATAGCTGTGTTGTGTCCAGGCGGCACCTTCGTTTTTAAAGTTGTGCGTGTAGTGTTTTAACAAAGTGGCAACATCTGCAGCTGCTTCCAGACAGACAGACGGTTCGATGTGAATTATTTAACAGAGTGCCATGACCTCTGTTAACAAAGAGGGATGCTTTGAGATCCATGGGCAGCACCCTGGGAAGCAGCTGGATCCAAATCAAACTAATTGAAGAAGAGTCTGAATTTCATATACAGGACAAGGGGAGAAAATTGCTAGTTAGGATTCTCCAAAAGTATACATGCCAATGCAGTGCTCCAAGTCCAGAAACAAATCCTGAGAAATACACTGGGGTTTGGGGGTAAAGGCAAGCAGTTGGGTGGCAAGGCATAGCTAAGGTCTAAAAGACTTTTTCTCTCCTTCTTTAGTTTAGAAAATAAAATTATGTTGAAATTTCCTGTCTTTCTTACTATCAAAAGAAAAAGGACTGAAAGAAATGTGCACTTCAAGGCTTTAAATCTGAAACTTCCTAATCCCCTGAAGTCCACACTAGACTTCTTGCCTCCATGGAAACAACAAAGCATTCATCCAAGTGATTGGCCTCCAATGAATTTTAGATAAGACAGAATGGAAGGGAATTGATGTGATTTTAATGCAGAAGAAAGCGGTGGAAGGGAGGTCCACTTGGTTCATATTTGAATAAAGCAAACACGGCAGACAAAAGGCTGACAGCTGTAAATGACATTGTCAGTACAAAAATTATCAGCCAGTTTACAATCTGTTTGCTTATGTTGAACAAACAGAATGTGTGTGGCATCCTTTGGCTTCATGAATGGCAGAAATACTTGCAGGCTCCAGAGAAAGGCAGATATCTGTTCTCCTACAGCCCTGCGACTAATGCATAGCCATTTGACAGCCTCCCTGAAAAGGAAATTCTGCCCTCTGCTTTTGCCTACTCCCTCTGGCTCTTTCTTCCCTTCCCCCCAACTCCCACCCTTTTTCTCTCCTTCTCATCCTCTTCCTTCTTCATAAGACAAGAACTAAAGTTAGGAATGGACATTTGGCTTTTTGCATCAATGCTGTGAATTATGTCAGTAGTGTTGCTGGATCAAGTCATTTACGAATGTGTCTGACATTCCAAGTCAGGAACCTGTAGTAACCTAGTGAGATTCAGTGGCAACATTGCTTCTTTTTTATTCTGCACAGGAAGCAGAGGCTGGGAGCCCATAAGAATGGTACTTTTTCCATCACTGGGCAGCTTGTCTCTGAGCTCCATTTGCTTTGAACTTGTTAACATTGTGCTTTTGTGAGCTAGCAACACAAAATCAAGTCAAACCAAAAACATCTACAGGAAAGGCAGAGGGATAAGCTTCTAACCATTGGAAAACAGGAGAAACCAAGTCCGAAGCAATATCCCACGAGGCAGAGAGAAAAAAGCTGGAGATGGATGCCAATCCATGTTGGGAGTTAGGTCCATTGCCTCAGCCCAGGCACAAATGAAATGAGTTGTGTGGTCTCTTAATCCCTGCTGCAAACTCATAACACAGAAATAACTCTTTGTTCAGAAAGAAAGGAGAGCAAACAGGTACTAATTTTATCCCACTCGTTGGTTGTAAGCCTGTCTCTTCTGTGGAACTGCATTAGGATGGTTAAGCCTTCCCCAGTGATTTTTGTGAATCCCAGAGTACATGGCTACATGCAACTCCTTACCTATTACAGACTCACTTGAGACACAGAGAGAGACAGAGAGACAGAGAGAGACAGAGACAGAGAGAGACAGAGAGAGAAACAGAGAGACAGAGACAGACAAAGAGACAGAGAGACAGACAGACACAGAGAGACATACAGAGACACACAGAGACAGAGACAGACAGAGAGAAACAGGGACACAGGGACACAGTCACACACACACACACACACACACACACACACACACACACACACACACAGAATACTCTGCTTAGCATCCAAGTAAACCTTCTGTTCCTATGAACAATCTGTTCCTTGTCTAGGCGAGGATATAATGCTTTAATATGAAAAAGTAATCGACAATCAAAACTAAGGCTTTGATTTTTTTTTGTCATTTTCAAGTTTGTATATTGTTAATATTTGTTATACCTCTCGCCAATGATAGAAGGAAATGGACGATTTTTGTGATAAATCAAACCTTTCTTTTATGCAGATTACTTTCTAATAGAAAAGAATCTGCTTATTGATACTTGGCTTGTTTGATGAGAAAAACATGACAGGTGAGTACGGTCTGTTTGTGGTGGATAAAAGAAGTATAGTAATGATAATGAAAAAACAGAACAAAACACAGATGAATCCCGCAATTGCTTTCAGGCAGTCAAGCATCCACATATGTATGAAAAGTTTATCCAATTATGGTTAACCTGCCATGATAGCTACATTGTGCTACTTCATTCGCTGTAATCTAAATTGCTGTTTCTTTTTTTCTGATATGGCAATCGGTCATAAAGAGTTGACCACCATTAAAACTGTTTGATTTGGAGCCCTGTAGTGTTTGACTAAGAGGGTAAATGCAAATTTGATGAAAGAATAAGGATAAATTTACATATCAGCCTCAGCTCACACGGAGAGAGTAAACATTCTGTTTATCTCAAGTGTCACTTTATGATTTCAGGAGAATATAAAACTGACCTTGGCCTAGTCATTGCAAAAGACCCGAATGAAATATACTGTTGTCTAAATACAATTTACTCAAGTAGAACTTGTCTGCAAACCCTGTGGAACTCTGCAAACAGGGTGGGGGTGGGGAGAGTTGGTGGCTAGAACAGAATTTTTTCTCTCCTGATAAACTCCCAAAGGAAATTCAGAAATGATTATTAGTGAAGAGGGAGAGGAAAAAATCACTTCTTTTGTTTCCTTTCATCTCTGCGTGATGTTTCACAGAAGATCAGAACACCAAAGGGTGTTATTGGGTTTTATTTTTATTTTTGCTTTTTATAATTTAGGGGCCAGAATTACAGAGCTACTTGTTTGTTTGTATCCTATTAATTCCAATAGATTTGGGGAACTTTTACATTGGATAGGTGGTTATATTTGGGGGGATGATTTCTTTCTCCTGTTTAAATCAACTGCATTAGCATTTTCTACAACATTTTTAATTAGCTTTTTTTCTCCTCAAGCTAAGTCAATATTCATCACTGTGGAGAAGCATAAGACATTCATTCATAATAGTGGGAGACTCTCAAGGCTGCATAAAAAATATTTCGAGACAATTTCAAGCATCCATATTGATATTTTAACCTCATCTCTCTCTCTCTCTCTCTCTCTCTCTCTCTCTCTCTCTCTCTCTCTCTCTCTCTCTCTCTCTCTCTCTCTCTCTCTCTCTCTCGGCTCTCTTACCCTTTTACCTTCCTCCACATCCCCCACATGAAGATCATTGTGAACAAGGAACCATTAATGTGAGATTACTGACAAAACAGAAAGCCCTGGAATCCCAAGATTAGGATTTGGCCTTCTATGGAACATTTTGATCAATGCTAGCCAAAAAAAAAAAAAATCTGATTAAATTTTAAGTTAGAGTAAAAATATATTGGGGGAACTATATGTTTATGAGAAAGAAAATATAGACATAATTTAAAAATAAGCTTTAGATATATGCATTTATATGGATGTTAGTGTATATGGAATGTCTGCATAACTTCTTTATAAAAATGTTTACCTAATCCTGCTCAGAGTAAACAGAAAGACTCCAAAGGACTTACATACAAAATCTCTTGCTTGCTTAATTACAATTAAAAACCAAAGGTCTCAAAGCAGCGCTGTAGGGTCAAGGATTGGGCCAGAGGCAACAAAGCTGGTGTGGGGAAATATTTGGATATATGTAGAAAGCATCAGTCTCAAGAAGGAGGGAATATCTCATGATTTCCACAAGAATGCCCTTCTCCCCCAAATTATGTTGGAAAGGACTGGTATGAGATATATGCTGTTTTTTCTCATGCCAAAGAACTAGGCAATTCATGAAAACACTACAGAAGAAAGAATGGATACATGATTCTTTGTGGAGAAAGTCAGGCCATCAGTTGTCTATGGCTGCACATGTAATCTCCACAGAACTGCCACTCCCTTCGAGCATTAAACAGTCAGAAAATCCACTTAACTCCAGAACTTTGGTGAACTAATGTCACCAAAAATTCAGTCCTGTCATTTCCTTCAATGTAGAGATACCTCCTTAACTTCAGATTTATCAAGAGTCAACCAGAAACAGCCTTAAATGTTCTTGAAACAATCATGGATCATGACAAAGAGAATGCTGAGATTTTAATGAATTTACATGATGTAATTCCTGTAAGGAAAGCTAGCCTCCTAACTCCAGCTGCCTCTATTAAATTGTGAGCATTTTGAGGGCAGGGACTATCCTTTGCCTCTTTTTGTAACCCCAGAATTTAACACAGTTCTTGGTAGATACTACGCCTAAATAAATCTTTGTGGTTTGACTCTTAAAGCTCCAGTTTTCTCATCTAGGGACAAGAACTCTCTGCTTTGGGTTTAATGTAGTTAGTTATTTAAGCTAGGGCCTGTTTTGGTACTCCTTTTCCTTTTCTTTTTGTCTTTGTCTTCCTAGGACTCTGCAGCAGCAAACACCCCCACATACAAAGGAGGGCCTGCTGTACAGGTTCTTGGATCTGCTTCTCTAAAAGGAAATCAGCTTTTGAGGGGTCAACAATCTTCTTTAATTATATTCACCAACAGAGAAAATACAAGCAGAGAGATAAAGACCAACAGACAGGGCTTCTAACTGTCTGACTGTGAGCAATATGTACATCACAAATCAACAGACAGATGCTACTGTCTGACCATTACATACATACATAGTTACCAGAGAGAGAATCACCAGCATCTGGGTTTTCAAAGAGGGGGAGGGAGCTCCTTAACAGCTATGCAGAGTCTCACCCCTGGCACTCTAATTTTCTTCTAAAGAGTAAGCTCCCAAAGCAAAAACCTCAGAGTATATGTACACTTTTCACTGCCAGAGGGCACAACCCCTCCTGACCCAGTGCCTCATTAGCAATTAACAAAAGGTATGGGCCTTCCTATAAAACAAGCCTCTCCTAATCAAGTTGGCCTATTAATGGGAGGGGAAGATCTTTACATTATAGACTAGTGCAATGCCTTGCATATACCAGGTGTTTAATAAAGCTTCTTGAGTCCAATTGATTTCATTATGAAAGTATAGAACAATTTGCTCATTCAGTACTTAAAGTGAAAAGCCTCAACTTCAAATATTTCCATCCACATAGTAGGTCAAAATACTCATGCAAGTCATTTGCTCTCAGATCAAGAATTCTTGATTAATTCTCAAGAGAAACTCAAATTCCCTTACCTAAAATTCAAAGATCTTCACCCTGTGGTCTCTATTTTTTACAATTTTACCACATTTTGATTATGATCCTCTTTGGGCTATGCTACCAAATGAGACAATTTTCTGCCACTTGACTATCTTCCTCTCCCCAAATACAGACTTATTCTCATACTTTCATGTATTTGCTACCAACCCTGTTTCTTCTGTCTGGAATGGCTTCTCTCCTTCCCTTAAAGAATCTCTAATTCCCATCTATATTCACCATATTAAAGGCAGTTGATCTTTGATGAAGTGGATGGAGCTCTGGTCCTAAAGCCAGGAAGATCTAAGTTCAACTCTGAACTCAGACATTTACTCAGCGTGTGACCCTAGACAAATTGCTTACCCTCTGTTTGCTTCAGTTTCCTCAACTGCAAAATGGGGATAATAACAGCACCTACACCCAAGTGTTGTTGTGAGAATCGAATCATTGTAAAGTGACTGGCACATAGTAAGTACTATACAAATGTCTATTGATTGATTGGTAGAAAATCTAATGAATACTGTTGGTAAAAGTGCTTAGCACAGTGCCTGACACATAGCTATGTAGATGCTTATTCACTTCTCATCTATTCTTCAAAGCTCAACCTAAGGGTCATCTCCTCTGGAGTGTGTCCAAAGTGTCTCATATGACATATGAGAATAGTTTGAAGAATGACAGAGAGAGGGGTGTTTAGCCTAGACAAGAGAAGACTTATTGAGAGAAATGATGACTATGATTAAGAATGTGAAGGGTTGTCCCGTGAATGAGGGATTGAATTTGTTTGGTTTGTCCAAGGAAGCTAAGCCAGGGAAATGGGCAGAAATAGTGCAGAATCAAACTTAGACTTGATGGAAGGAAAAACAATCCCTTCTACCTCATGACTTTCCTTATTAAGGTTTTGATATGGATTAGCATAAGAAATTAAATGTGAATTTTTTTTTGGAGTTTCTCAGAAGCCGCAGATGATGTGCCCCAAGCCTCAAGATGTAGAAGAGATAACTGTAATAACAACAAAACAAACAAAAACAGAAACTTGCTAACAACTACAGCTGAATTGGAATGGTCTGCCTTGAAAGGTAATAATGGTCCATGTCCCTGGAGATTTTGAGGTAGAGGCTAAAAGATCCCTTGTTGGAGGTGCTTTAGGTGAGGATTTCTTTAGTGTATGGATTGGACACTCACTGACCCTTAGGGTCATTCTCAGATCTCAAAGTTCCATTAAGTCTATGTAACTGCCTCTCGATCACAAAGTATTTTGCTTTTCTACTTCTTTAGTACATGTGTGGTGGATTGTATCTATCTGGGCTGATGTTTCATCTTCTCACTTTACTATAAACCCTGTAAAGGCAGAGATAGTGTTTTAGTTAAACTCTGCATCTTCCCCAGCGTTTTATACACAGTAGCATTTTAAAAAATGTTTATTCTTGTTAAAAAAAACAAACAAACAAACAACACTTACCTGGATAGCTGCCTTTCCCCTAACATAACCAAAATTTCCTGGTACCTTGAATATCTTCCCTCCATCCCACCTGTTGAATCCTCACCCATTCTTTAAAAGCCCCACTCAAATGCTATGTTCTCTATGACACTTCCTCTGATCCTGTTTTCCCTCTTCCCATCAAGGTAGCATTTTCCTTACACTTTTCTTACTAGGTATCATAACTACGATAGTGTCATATCCCCCCCTGTTAGACGGTAAGCTCCCTGAAGGCAGAGGCTCTATATTAGCTAAACTTCATGTAGAATCTATATATTCTGGGATCCTTATCCCAAATCCCACTTACATTGGCAAGTCAGGTCCCCAGAAAGTGACTACTGCTCATCCCTAGGGTTCTAAGGGTAAAGCTGGGGTGCCTTTCCTATACTATTCATCTGAACCCTTATGAACTCCATGGGGCAGGTGATCATATGGTGGCCAGAAGAAGTGATGCAAGGACACTCTCAAAGGTCTTTCTTAAGAACTTTGAATTTGACTATGCATCATGAGAGACACTGGCACAGGACTGCTCAACATGGTGTGTCCACATCAGAAAGGGTGCTGTGCTCTTTGAGTACAGAGTAAACGCAGAACGTGCAAATTTGGGATATTCACCCCAAATATTCACACAGACTATCTGTGCCCACCTTGTGGTAGGGCATTCTAGGCTCCTATTGGTCTGATCAGCCACAGTCGGACACACTGAAATTTCATTTTATCAGGTGATGTCATTTTGGTCCTCTTCGAAGACGAAGGACAACAACCAACCAACCAAACCCCTATTCAGGTGTGCTCTCAATATCAATTATGAGTGCCTCAGTTAATACATCTTCTATATCATTCATTGACTTAGTGATTGTGATAAATATGATTTAGTTAATTAGCATCAATTAGCTTTCATACATAGATATTTACTGAAAAGATTTATCAAGACTGAAGTACAAAAGGTATTCTCTTCTCTCTACCACTTCAGTTTGAGAGTAGGCTCCAAATGAAAGGAGCTGCTAATATATACATACATACATACATACATGTACTCTTTATGTACATAAAGACTATGTCCATCACTCTTTATGTATATATTTTGTGTATGAGCTCAGTAGCTAACCAAAAGCCTTTTCTTCACTATGAAGTAAATGGAGAGAAAAGAGAGAGAGTGGAAAGCTTTGAAGTGGAAAGCCAGGCCCTTCCATTCTATGTCATCATGAATTTCCAGAAGTAAGCTCCCTGAACATGTTTGAAAGACTATTGTATCCCCACCCTCACTTCCTTACAGGACATAATGCTCTATATGCAATAAGAATTTGTAGAGAATTGAATTAACCAATGTTTGAAGCATATAATATATTGGATCCAGTCAGAAGAACTATGGGCTCTGACACTTAAAACTTTCTACTCTCAGATGAGTCACTTAACTTCTTTGAATCTCTGTTTTTTCATCATTAAAAAGGGTACAATAACAATTGCCTTTCTTACCCCTCAGGGTTATTCTGAGACTCAAACAATTTATGTATGTAAAGGATTTGTGGAGTCACTTCACTTTTCTAGTTGTCAAATTCATCTGTCAAATAGGACTCGATAATCTTCAAGATCTCACCCAGATCTAGTGATCTATGACTGATTTTGTAACTATAAAACCTATTAAACTGTATTTACTACTAACATTTTCTGATGGCAGGGGCTGTTAAATTTTTGCATACATCATAGAGTCATTTGGCAATCTAATAACGTGGACCCCTTCTCAGAATTTTTAAATACATAAAATAAAACATATTATTACAAAGGAAACTAATTGTATTGAAATATAATTATCAATATGTGTATGTATGTATACACAATATATATATATATTTAAAGTTCACACACTTTACATTAAGAACCTCTGTCTTCTGGCTTTTTAGAGTCTATTAAAAAAACTAAATCTCTCTATAAGAGGTTACATTTTATCTTATCAATCATTTATATTTTGGCATATACTACCTTTTGAAATACTTCTTGTAAAACAAGTTTTTTCTAGGAAAGAGAATTGGAAAGGAGGGTTAGGGAGAACCAGAGGGACCTGGGCTCCTTAGGGTTAATGAGTTTATTATTTTATTGACTTACATGGGGTTTCGATGTGGAAAGGAAGGCATGAAGAACAAGAAAGCACTGGGCACCTGAAGGATAAATAAGGAATTCAGGGGAAGCATAGAAAAGGGAGTTTGGGGAAAGCAGTGAAAGAAATGACCAAATTCATCACTGAAGTCTATCCTGTGAGTTCTGAGAAGCCATGGAGAAAAATCCAGTGCTACTTGTCAAAGTATTGAGATTATATTGTTTCAGAACATTTTAAATGGTGGGGGAAAGAGAACTACTTAACTATCCACAAGCCCTGATAATTTCTTGAAAAACAGATTAATTACTGACTCAGTTTCCCCAATGCTTGTTATTTTTTGAGAAGTAAGGGTGGGGAACTTCCACAAGGCCATATCTAAGAATTTTGAATTTATTAAATTGTTCCGTCAGACATTATGCCTCAGAACCTCTACTTGCTCGCCTCTTAGGTGTTTTTGTTTGTTATTTGGCTTAGTATGGAAAATAGTTAGGGATCTTCCTTCCACCTTAATTAGGCAGAGGGCAGAATTGCTTAGCAATTGGCAAATAACTTTAACATCTGTCTTGAAGTAGAAAGATGCCACCTTTTTATTTTCGACTTTTTAATAAAACAAAGATTTATTAGGTGTCATGTGCAGGACCCTGCTCGAAATGTTGTGGATCCAATAGCAAATCAAAACACAGCCCCTGGCCTCCAGAAGTTGACATTCTTTTTAAGAGGTAGGGAAGCATTCAGAGCAGTGTGGGAAAATGGAAAGTATGCTGTCTGTAGAGCTGAAGAATGTGGTTTCATATCCTGCCTTATGTCATATCTGCTTGTGTGATGTTGGATAAGTCACTTATTTTTCTGGGCCTCAGTTGCCTTTTCTGTAAAATGAGAGAGTTGGATTGGATTGGCTCCAAGGCCCCTTCTTGTATTAGACTTATGATTCTGATAGAGGCAATGCTAATCATTTCCTAGGATACATTGATTTCAAGCTACCTAGGTAGGTGAATCGATAGAGTGCTGTATTTGAAGTTAGGGAGACCTAAATTTAAATCAGGTTGGGTTCACTTTAACTGTCAGCCTCAGTTTTCTCATCTATATAATGGAGATAACAATAGTACCAAGTGCAAGATCGAAATGAAAATATATGTAAAGTGACTTGCAAAAATATTCAATATGATGATAAGTCTATTTTAAAGCAAATTCTCAGTCATGGCATTGGACTTGAAATCAGGAAAGCCTGAATTTGACTCCTGCCTCACACATATGCTTACAGTATGACCCTAGACAAGTCACTTAATCTTTTACCTTCGGTTTTTTCATCTGTACAAAAAAATAACAATAGTATGTATCTCACAGGATTATTGCAAGGATCAGATGAAAGTAAAGTGCTTTTCAACCTTATAGTGATACATAAAATCTGCTGCTGCTGCTGCTGCTACTACTAGTACTATTACCACAACTAGTTTTCTCCCTAACTAGATCCAAAGGAACTTCATAATCTTTTGTATCCACTGAACCTCAGTTCCTTATCTTTCCCATTGTAGGTTCTGGATAAACATTTTTTTGAATGAGAAAATTAATTATTCTTTGGTATTCTCATATAGATAAAAACAAAGAATTGTGACTGAACCACAGAGAGAAGATGAGTTCTTTAGAATCAGATCCACAATCCAATTTGCTGGTGTGAAAGGAAAACCCTTATATTCATTGCTAGGAAGAGAATCACATTATTCAAGGGATAGACTTGGAGTGGAAACCACACATGTGAAGCACAATATAATCCACCTCCATCCCCCAACCAGGGAAGTATTTGATAGAGTGCATAGGAAAGATCTATCTATACTCTGGTCCTTTTTGGGGTCATGCAGGAAGACTCCAGAAGCTAGAAAAGAAGGAAGATGTCATTTCTTCTGGGGCAAATTACAGTATTGTTTTCCCTACCAAATAATCGGTCTCTTCTATCAGAAGAAACTTGTCTCCTACCATGAGATAAAAGGAAAATGTTCTCCTCCTCCTGGCAAGCCCTCCAGCTGAGTCCTGTTTGTTCCTAAGGACAGAGACCCCATGTTGTTTACCTTTCTTAGCAGGACCCAAGCCCTGGATGAGAACCTTCAAGGCCAAAACACCTCTTCACAATAGTTGAGTTCTGATGCTGATATGCGTGCTGTACCCAGAAGAAAGCTATTTCCCTTCAACCTCCCAGATGTGTTGTATCCCACCCCTGGAGGTGGTGGCATTGTCCCTATGTATTCGCTGGGGCAGGGGAGGAGGTAGCAGCAGTCCCATTTAGACAGGTGGCTTCCCACTTTTTTTTTTAAACAAACAAGGGGAGATGGAATGGGTTTCCTGGGTTTCTGTCACTCCCAAACAGTGCAGCTGTACTCTGGCCCAGAATGGGGCAGTGGGAGGAAGAGGAGGAGCAGGAGACAAGTCCTTTCATTATTGTTGCCCTTTGATGGCATAGGATTATTCTGCCTTGGGTTGTCAGGAAAGTGGATCCCACAAGACTAGGTGCAGGTGCACTCATTAAACACACCCAAGGCTTACTGAGACCTAAAGAGGTTGCATTCTCTGGGCTTCTCAGGTGCAGTGCTGGGGCCAAATCTGAGACTAGTTCAAATTGTGGAGTTCTAATCCTAATATCATCATTGATGAGTTCAGTGTCTTTAGGTTACTCACTTTTGTTCTCCAGGGCTCAGTTTTCCATCTAACAAATGGGTACATCACATCCTGTCTCTTCTGTTTGACTATAAATCAATGACATTTTGCATTTAATAATAAGCATTTACAGAGCACTTTAAAATTGTCAAATAACTACACCATCTCCTTTGAACCTCCCAGCTTTGTTAGGTAGGCATTTTTATTCCTCTTGTGCATATGAAGAAACAGAGACTGAATGAGGTAAAATCACTTCTTTTTCTTCATGCATCAAATATGTATCTGATGCAGCATTTGCACCCAGGTCATTCTTATTCCAAGACTTAAATTGTAGCCACTATACTGAACTATCTCTATTCTGTTTATGGAAATCTACCTCAATATCGGTTTTGTAAAGTTTAAGAGAACTATGTTAGTAAAAGTCTTGGAATCCTGAAAGAGAAGGGCTGGAAAAATATGAATTCTTTTTAAAAAGCAATCTACTATAGGACCCGTGACTTTCAAAGAACTTTCTCTCTCTACCATACAATAACTTCAATGACCTATTCTCTTCTCAGAGTCTCACTTGAATTCATCATTCACTTTAGTCATTATAGCATCCCTGAGAAGTAGAGAGGAACAGGTAGTCTTACCATTCTGTGGGGAAAGAGAAGCAAATGGAAACCATGCGAATTACCCAGAGTCACCTCTAATTTGCTCCAATCAAAGCAAGAGACCCTGTTTCAATAATATCCACCCTAAGAGAAAACTGGGGAGGGGCAGCCGATGAATCATTTCAGTTATAAATAAAGTCTTGTGTAAACATATTTCAAAATGTGAGCAGGAATGTGCAGCCACTCTAATTAGGTTTTATACACTGAGGAGAGAGTTCTCATTTTCCTAGGTAGGACTCAAGGGCTGATGAAGATGAGAATATCCCTACTGAAAAAGGGTTATATGGGATATGGCTACTGGAACAGTTATTAAAGAACATTTAACTCTTTCTCCTCATTGCTAGGAAAATGGGTGCATTTTCTTCAGATTCAAGGCATATTTATGATACAGGGGAACTCAGCTTCATAGGATCTATTGAATTCTTCCTATTTTCTTATAATTTTTTTCTTCCCACAATGCCAATTTATCACCTTTTTATGTCCTTCCTGCAATGTATAGAGCAAGGGTAGTTTGATGTCTTCACTGCAGGCAAATCCTCTTTCCCCACTAAGTTTGTGAGTGATATTGGATTTCAGGAGAGTGTTCTCAGAGGAACCAGCCTCCTCTTTTTCAAAAGATAATCTTTTTTTCTCTTCTCTCTTGGTTTCATAGAATGGTACAGTGCTTCTTATTGTCAAAGTTAGCTTCTTTACATGTGCAACGGAACCTGTCTTCTTCACTGTTGCTTTTACTCTCCCTTTCTCCTGGCTCCTTCCCTTCTAACAATAAATATGCCAGTCTTCCATATCCTAAAAACAAATAAACCCTTTCTTTGATATTGCAGTACTCTCAAACTAGAGTCTTTTTTCTATTATTATTAACAATGATAAACTTTTAAGAAGTTCTTCCCTTCTATTCCTTTCCATTTCTGCGTGTGTGTGTTTGTGTTGTGTGTGTGTGTTAAGAATAAGATTTTAAGAAATCATAATTGAAAGCAATGTTCTCTTTCCAAATGTGGGTATGTCCTGAAATATATTAGTATACCTTTTGGAGAGCTTGTGGTTCCCAGATTCAGAACTCCTGTTCTTGTCCAGTATGTACCACTCTGAGATAGCCTTTATATTGTTGCGACAATAATCTTCCCCCAAAACACATTTGATGATATTCTCCTACTTTAGAAGCTTTCAGTGACTTCCTAAGATAAAAGACAAACTCTTCCATCTGGTATCTATTCAAAGCCCTCCACAGTTTGGTTCCATTTTATCTTTTCAACTCTTCTACATTATTCTCCTTATACTCTACATTCCAACCAATCAGGACTAGAAGCTACTCCCTGATGTCTTCCTGACCTCTGTCATCTCTGTGACATTACACAAGTCATCCCATGCATCTGGAAGAAGCTGTCTCCACATATGTTTGTGTTGCAGTCTTTCACTTCTATTGAAGCACAGTTCAGGTGCTAGCTCTGCTTTGAAGGTACACTCAATATCCTCTGCACCCCTGATTGGAGGCTGAAGGATGAAGCAAAGAACTTCCAAAGTCTCCTTTTAAAGAGGACTTCCAAGCTATTCAACAGTTCATTTACCACTAGCTGCTAGGGACTAGACTTCATCACGCCAAGTACATTCTCTCCTCTCTCACCCCCCCCAACCCCCAACCCCCAAGGCCTTCAGGTGTGTGTGTGTGTGTGTGTGTGTGTGTGTGTGTGTGTTTGTGTTCACTTCTGCCATTAGATTATAACCTCCTTGAAGGCAGGGACTGTCTTTCTTTTTCTTATTAGTATCCCAAGCACTTAGCATAGTACCTGATACATAGTAAGACTGTAGGCTCTTAAATATTTAATAACTTATTGATCCCTTCAGCTAGAGGTAATTCTTTGGATATTTCTTATTCTTCTCTGTCTCCTCCTATCACATCTTAGTCTAACTTTCAGCATAATTATTTGTATACATGCCTGATCATCCTATTTGATTTTTAAGTTTCTTTCTTCCTTCCTTCCTTCCTTCCTTCCTTCCTTCCTTCCTTCCTTCCTTCCTTCCTTCCTTCCTTTCTTCCTTCCTCCTTTCCTTCCTTCCTTCCTTCTTTCCTTTCTTGATACCTCATCTTTAGCATGGAATTGCCCCTGGGTTCTTGCACGTCAGTGGAACATACATGCTCCATTAGTTTCAGCCTCCATAAATTACCCCAATATGTCTTTATACTTAGCATAGAGACTGGCACATAGTAGGTGCTTAATAAATGTTAACTGACTTACTGTTGACAAAGGACCAGTCTATGTGAATATGGAGTGGCACATTACGAGTCTGGCTACAGGTTTATGGTTGATTAATCTTTCAGCTGGAACAATACCCAAAGACTACATGCTAAGTTGTCATCTGTATCTGTGAACAGAGGACTAATATCAAGGAAATTATAGGGCCTTAAAATTATGGGGGAAGAAGAAGGGATCAGGGAATGCTTCATAAAGGAAGTTACGGCTGAGCTGCATCTTAAATGATGATGGGGTACAGTTTTTGATGGAAATGGAAGAAATTCCAGGCAAAAGAAACAACAAGAGGAAAGGTAGAGAGGTAGACGAGTACAGGGCATACTGGGAAATAGTGAGGATTCAACCTGACACATACTAGTAACTTAAATTTGCAGGGTCTGCCCCAAAGAGGCTGCTTTTCTCTTCTTCTAGTCATTATGCCCACATAATTAACTCTCTTTAGAGTTAATTGGGGAATGACTGAAAAAATCATGGTTTATGGATATAATGGAATACTATTATTTCATTAGAATGACGAAAGAGACAGTTTCAGAGCAACCTGGGAAGATGAATGAATTGATGCGAGGGAAGTAAGAAGAATCAGGAAAGCAATTTTTTTACGTTACAAAGAGAAACAATCCTGAAAGATGAGAATTCTGACCAATATCATGATCAACCAAAATTCCAGAGGACTGAAGAGGCAGAATGCTACCCAGTGTCTGACAGAGGTAAATAGACGTAATACAAGAATGAGACATATATTTTTGGTCTTTGTCAATGTGATAGTTGCTTTCCTTGATTATGCATATTTTCTTTGTTTTATTTTGTTTTTAATTTCTTTCTTGGTAGGGGGATGAGAGGAAAAGAAAATAAATGTTTATTAATTGCAAAAATAAGGAAAAGGGAATGGAAGAGCTTGCAGGATTAAATGATAGCCTTAGGATATGGGGAGTTTGGGGATGAAGAGAGAGACTAAAGCACTCATGTTAGCTGAAGGAGCTACCAGATCACATGCCAGGCTAAGGGAGGCTGAGGCTCTCTAATCTCATACCCTGTCTTGGAGAGAATGGGTGTGCCAGGCTCCAGTTTTTCGAGATAGTGGAAATGTCATTAGACTAGGAATTAACAAACCTGGACTGAGCAATTGGTCTTATAACACTAACCCTATCATCTCTGTGACATTACACAAGTCATTGGCAAGTGATCATTGGAAAGTGACTAAATGTCTCTAAGACTACTGGAGGCACAGTAAATAGAGTAACAGGCCTAGAGCTATGAATTCAGATTCACAAGTTTCTGAGTTCAAATCTGGTCTCAGATCCATACTAGATGTGTCACACTGGGCAAGTCACTTAACCTCTGTTTGCTTCAAATACTATAAACAAGGAGTAATATCACCTATGTCACAGGATTGTTGAGAGGATCAAATGAGACGGTATTTGTAAAAACAGCTTAGCACAGTGTCTAGTACATAATGGATATTATATAAATGCTTGTTTTCTTTCTTTCTCACTCATTGGGAAATGACTGTATTTCTTAGGGCCTCTGTTTTCTTATCTATAAAAAATACTTCCATATATATCAACAATTCAGTTGTGAGAAAAGTAATTTCTGAATTGTGTAGTACTTTATAAATATGATATAATATTATTTTTGCTTCCAGAAGGTGGTTAGAGTGAGTAGAGTTCGTGTCATTCTCACTGGGAAAGAGAACGATGAGTCTTTGCTGGGACTTGGTAAAGGCTGTAATTTCACACATCCTGTATTGTAGGTTAAGCCACTGTAGACACTGAATCCTAAGTCTGGCCTCAGGCGAACAGCGTACTCAAAGAAAGGCAATTGATCATATTTATTTATATTGTTTGGTTTCTATGTTAAGATGACCTTCCTGGTAGTGTTTTTAAACTTGGTTTTCGGCTGCAGATTTCTTAAAGGGGTTAGTTTTTTGTTCTTTGCATATTTTGAAATATTTAAACCAAATCATTTAAAAATAATTATACAATAGTTCACTTTGAATCCAATCCAAGTAGGCACAGGTCCTGAGCAATGTCCATTGCCACTTCCTATGTAAGTGTTATTGTGAGGGCTACAAAAATGCATTTCTGAAGAACAGAAAGGATGGAGATACTAAGAGGGAAGAGTACTAGAAGGGATAAAAGTAATGTGTGATATGATAAAAGTCAGCTAAGTATGTTATATTTTCTCTTTTAAAATTATTTTGGAAGAGATACTGATCATTTTAACAAAGTTTGTAGGCTCTCTGAATTTAGGAGGCATCACTCAACCTAAGCTCCAACCTCAAGAGACAGAAAGCTAACGGAGAAGGAAGAGGCTATTAAATCTTCTAAAATGGGGAAGGGGTAATAAAGAAACTCACAGATATTACCACGTACAGGGTAAATGGATTATGAGCCAGGACTTTGGGCTTATTTTAAAGTAATATTTGTTCTTCTTTGTTTGTTTCTGTGATCTGGGACAGTGATATTATTGTTATTGGGACATCTTCAGTTAGGAAATTCTCATCACCAATGCAAATTGGCCACTAATCTGCCACTTAAACTCTTAACATTGCCAGCAAGGAATATTTATCTCATAACACAGAATGCTTCATTGTAATTTACAAATATGTATTCTGAAAAGAAATGTCTCATGTTTATACCAACATAGTAGTAGAAAGGGGGAGGAGTTAGTTCAGCCAAATGTGAGTGGAACCAAAGAATTGTGGGAAAATGGATGGCTAGGTTTGGCAACTTTAAAGAAACTACTTTTAGAGTTCTCAGATCTGAAAGATTGGTCTACTGCTTGTGGAATAAGAGTTCGGATGAATCTTAACTTCTTTCTACATTATTGCATAGAAATGAGACTGGAGTAAGGGCTGGATCCTACTGAAATGTCTATAGAGGAAATACAGGTATAGTATAAAAATCAGTTCTAATCCTAGTATTATACTATCCTTGTTACTTTAATTAGCTTTCATTCTCTTTTAGACATTTCCTGGTCTTTGATCTTCAGTGACATTAAACCTTTCATTACAAATTGCTAAGGGGTAATTGTGGTCATGGGGGTTGCCTTACTTTTGACTTTTGCCACAAACCCATTTACCTTCTAAACTCTTAATTTATGCTTTGTTTCTGCTATAATGACATTGTTTCTTTTATTTTCATTGGAATGAGTCCAGTATTCCCTGTCACCCAATGAAATATGTCTTTCTCTTTCTAAAGAGAAAAAGAAAGTTAAAAAACACAAAAAAGTTATTTGTTTCATCTAACTAAAAGAATTTAAAGTTTCTGCATTTTTAGTTTTATACTTGTCACTGCACATCTTTTTTCCATTAACTTGGAGAGGAGGACTCAAACCCAATACCCAGAGCTAGCATTTATACAGCACTTAGAGTTTACAATGTGATTTATAAATATTATCTCATTTTAGATGCCTAACAATCTTGGGAGCTACATATACTCTTATGATACCCATTTTGCAGATGACAGAACTGAGATGTATAGGGGTTAAGTGTCTTGCCCATAGTCACTTAGCTAATAAGTTGAGGCCAATTTGAACTCAGGTCTTTATAATTTCAACTCCCGCTCTTCATCCACTATATCAATGACTTAAATCATACCTAAATATGAGTTCCAAGTGGTAACAAACTCAGACTTCATTAAGAATAGGAGACTGTTCATTAATAATCAGTATAATAAAGCCTGCATGTTCCTAAAATGATTATAGTCAATTCTTATTCAAGTAATGCCACTTTCCCCCCAAATACCATGTCATTAACTCCAGTGATATGGTTCAGTTTCACTCTTCCAAATCTTCCAGATTAGGCAGCTTCAGTTTGTTTGCCCTGGTTTCTGCCACACAACACTACCCACTCCCTATAACTTCTGCCACACAACACTACCCACTTCCTATAACTTATCAGTCAGGTCTTTGTTATCAAACTGAAGTTCATGATTCATCAGGTACATGACGTTTGGTCTCTTAGGTAACTAGTACCAGATAACATGGCAATTTAGTCACCAACTGACCACATCTCCAAACCTCAAAACAACCTTATTTTCTCATTCAATCTCAATAAGTAAAAGGAAAGAAGAGGCAGATTGACATAAATTCTGGGACAAGGAATGGAACGAAATCCACAACCCATGTTCTTCTCACTGAATACAGTTAGGAGTTACCTAATACTGTCTAGTGTCCATGAACCCTTCCTACCTCATGAATTACTGAAAAAGCAAAACAAACTAATAAACAGACATACAACAGCAAACAATATGTCAACAAACCCTTGTGACAGAAGTTGTATTGGTATTAGATGTTGGTTATTTCTGTTACCACAGCTAAAGCTATCCAGTCTGTGTCTTCTTTATACAATGACCTTGGCACCATATCCTTTTCCATTTGCTTAGTCTTTAGCACAATACATAATCATTTAGGAAGCAAAAGTAATTTTACTTCAGCGTGAGTAGCTCTAAGGGACTCAGGTTAGAGGTCTATAGTCTTGTTATTTGGTGTGGCATAACAGATGATCAGACTTTCTTAGCTCTTTTTATGATTCCAGACTACTCCTTCTATTGCTACCTGCATCTCAGTCTGATCCCTTCCCTGGCTTTTGCATTGTCCCTTTCTTTTAGTGATATGACAGTCTTCATAGGCTCTTTCTCTTCTTCCAAAAAACACAGCCCTCTGAGACTGATTCCTGCTCCAAACCTTTCCTAACTGACCTTTCTTTGGTTTATCATTAGCTCTGGGATCTTCAACAATTCAGTTAGTCTGTTTGGGACTCTGTAAAACTAGAGAGTTAACTTTGATATCTTTGTACCTGTAATTAGCTGAAATGTTTCTTTCTGGATCCTCAAGGTAAGGTTCCAGCCCAGATAAAATCATTCTACTTTTCTCTAGCACTGTTCACACATACTTCTCCAATCTGCTTGGCTTCTACATGTTCCTCCCAACAGACCTGCTCCCACTGTCTCTTCCTGGCCTTCAGGTCCCAACTAATGCATAGCTGCCTATAAATCAATCTTGAAGTAGCATTAAATTAGCATTTTTAAAGGCCACTATTTCATCTGGAGAGAAACAGGAGTTACATTAATGTGGAAGGAGTATACGTCCTTGTGGAATATTATCCAGCACTTAAACATAGGAGAAACCCATTCCTTCCCCTTTGTGACTGTTATTTGGAGTGGGGTGAACATTAATAAAAGTTAGCAGAAAACATTTAAAGGGAGTAGGATATATCAGCAATTTTTATTATTTAGGTGCCTTCTCAACCCTCCCACCTATCTTTTTAACCTCCCTTCTTATTGTAACACCATTAGAGGAGGATCCTGGGAAGAGAAACTCAAATCAGTTCATTTTGCTCTGATAAGAGAATTAAACATTTTAGGAGGATGTTGAAACTGTGAAATAAAATGAGGCCTTTTAATTTATCCATGTAATTATTCCTTGTTGCTAACCACCATGCATAAATTGAGGTTTTGCCTACTCTAGGTTAGCTGAAAATTACTTTAGTGCTGGAGGTAGGGAAGAGGACCTCAGAAGTCATCTAGTCTAAACCCCTGATTTTATGGATTAAAGAAACTGAAGGTCAAATAGATTAAATGATTTGCCAAGGTCTCACAGGTAGTAAATAACAGCCTTGGCATTTGACCTCAAGTCATAAGATCATAGATTTAGAGCAGAAAGGGACCTTAGAAGACAACAAGTCCAAACTCTATTTTTCTTACAGATGAGGAAACTGAGTCCCAGAGAAGTTATAGCATTCCCAACATCACACAAGTCTAGTGTTCTTTCCATTACACCATTCTCTTCAGTTTCCATATTAGCTCCTTCCACTGGATTCTGGTGATGGTATATGCCACTAGGCCAAGGATCTATGTTTTTCTTGACATAGAGTACTCCTAGTATGATAATTCCCTTTGCCTACTCAGACTACAATTGCTTATTATTTAGTAGTTTGAGTCTTGGGGTATTGCTTGAGGTACAGAGGAGTTAAATTATTAGCCATGGTCACATAGCTAGTAAGTGAGAGAAACTGGCTTTTTATCTAGGTTTTCCTAACCCCCAATTCAGAATTCATTTATAGATGAGGAAACTGAGACCTAGAGAGGTTCAACGATTTGCCAAAGGTCAGAAAGTACCAGAGATAGGATTTAAACTCAGGTTCTCTAGGATTTAGAAATGGACCTTAGAGATCACTGAAAACTGAGGTTATCCCTTTTTTAGTGGGGAGGGGGGGTTGGAGGGGCAAAGATCCTTATGGCAATTTGGTAAAACTAATGGACTCATTTTCTGAATAATCTTTTTAAGTGCATGAAATAAAATATGTGGGATTACAAAGGAAATCAATGATATTGAGATACAATTATAAAGATATTTGAAAAAAATATTTATATGCCCAACATTAAGGATCACTAATCTAAACTGAAGAGATTATACTACAGATAGGGAAAATGAGACCTTGAGACATTAGGTGACTTGCCCAATATCACATAGGTAGAGGCAAAGATGAAATTTCAAAACAGCTTTTCTTACTTTAAATTTCATTCTCTTTCAGCACTTCCATGTTCCCACATTTCATAAATCCTCCACAGAGGATCCGTTCAATATATTAGAAACTTTCCTCTGTGTGTGTGTGTGTGTGTGTGTGTGTGTTTGTGTTTGTATCAGTGTATATGGCCCCTGTTTTAATGTATTAAAACACTAAGAAAAACCTGTCCTGGTAATTCTCAGAAAAAAAAAAAAACTCCAACAATTTTCAGTGGAATTCTCTGAATACCTTTCTCAGTGTCTTAGTTTTGTAGAATAGGTGTGCCAAAAGCTTCAGGAAGAATGAAAGCGAGAATAAGGTACTCTCTGTCTTATAAAAAGAAGGCAAAGAATTCTACTTCTTTCTTAAATTTCTAGTGCCATGTGTTGTAAAATTTATTGAAGACATGTTTAAGACCTCAATTGTTGATAAATCATGAGCACCAATTTTGAGCTAAATTTCATGATCATTTTCTGGACATGTGAGTAAAGAAAAAATTCATTTTTCTAACTGATTTTGAATTGTGTAATTAAAAAAAGGAAGAAACCCAGTCAAAGTTAAATGCAATTTGTTTTTTGTAAAATATTCTAAGGTGGAGACCTTGGTAGCAAGCTTTTATTGCTGAGTTATAACCCCATGTGGGAAATATGGTTCATAATGGAAATGCTTAATTATCAGATTGACATGGGGCACCAGAGAATTGAAGGAATTTTCTTAGTTTGGAATGTCACCTCCTAATAGAAGTTCTAGGGAAAGAGAGAGAAAGAGAGAGGAGAGAGAGAGAGAGAGAGAGAGAGAGAGAGAGAGAGAGAGAGAGAGAGAGAGAGAGAGAGAGAGAGAGAGAGAGAGAGAAAGAAAGAAAGAAAGAAAGAAAGAAAGAAAGAAAGAAAGAAAGAAAGAAAGAAAGAAAGAAAGAAAGAAAGAAAGGAAGAAAGAAAAAGAGTCTTCACGGAGCTTCTCTGCAGCCAAATGGTGCCATCTAAGGGAAAGGAAAGAAAAGTGACTCTTGGGTTTCTCCCCCCAGAACAGTCTGCTCTAGCTCTTTAGTCATGTGGTTGATTAATACCATTAATTTTTGATTCAGAAAGGTTAATATTAAGCAGCTGCTTAACTCCCAGGTTCTGATACCCCCTGGCTTAAATTGTGTCCCTTAAAACACACATATATTCTGTCTGATAGACCATAGGATGTATTGTGGGAAAGGCATTGGATTTGGAATCTAAAGGTATGACTTCAATTTCTATTGGACCATGAGCAAGTTACTTAGACCATCTGGACTGTAGCCTCCTCATTCATAATATGAAAATAAATTGTACTGGATAGTTGACCTCTAAGATTCCTTTCAGTCCTAATTCTATTATTTAATAAAATGCTCAGGCTATATATATATATATATATATGTGGTGCCTATCTGGAAAATATGCATAAAATCTTTTGCTGGTCCCTCCCAATGAAAGAAGACATCTGAATTTTTTCTCTTTCTATTATGAGATGTTTACAATACCTTATTGTAAATATGAGGTTGATATTATACAATATTTACATATATTTTTATGCATTTCCAAATTTCTAAACTTTTTCTATATCATTTGCTGACCTTTACCTATGATTTGTGACTTCTGCAAAACTCCCTCCAAGTTCCCATTTAATTTGTTATGCCAATCCATGATATAGTAAAACTACAATTCACCATGTGGGAGGGATAATTATAATTCACCCTTCATCCCAATACCATGTTCTAGAAGGGTTCTACTGTTATGTGTAATGACTTAAGAAGCTAAATGATGTGCATAATTTCAGAAAATAAAAATCAGCCATCACATTTAAGGAATGCTGTACTAGGTCCTCTTCTTTTTAAATCATCTTACTTGGTAACCTCACTAGTTTCTATGGGTTCAGTTAATATCTATATCCATGTGACTCACAGATCTATATATCGTTGCCGTTGTTGTTGTCATTTTTCCGTTGTTTAAGTTATATGCAATTCTATGTGACCCCATGGTCTTTGTTCATAGGATTTTCTTGGCTAAGATACTGGGTTGATTTCCCATTTCTTTCTCCAGCGTGTCTCCATTTTACAGATGAGGAACTGAGGCAAACTGGCATTAAATGATTTGCCCAGGGTCATACAGCTAGTAAGTGTCTGAGACAAAATTTGAACTCAGATCTTTCTGACTCCAGGCCCTGTGCTCTATCTGCTATACCACCTAGTTTCTCTAGATCTGTCTACCTATCTATCTGTCTATCTATCTATCTATCTATCTATCTATCTATCTATCTATCTATCTATCATCTACCTATCTATCTATCTATCTATCTATCTATCTACCTGTCTGTCTCTGTCTGTCTGTCTCTCTGTCTACCTATCTACAGCTCTAATATGGCTCTTGAGCTTCAATCCTGCGTTACCAAATAAATATTATTAGCATTTTAAATTTGCTATCAGTAGGCATCTCAAACCCAACATGTCTGAGAGAGAATGCTTTCTTTCTCTGAAAAAAACCTGTCCTTCTTCCAAACCTCCTTATTTCTGGGGAGAGCCACATACATCATTCCAACTGGTCATGTGTTCAGCCTTGGAGTCATTCTTGATTCCTAACTGAACCACACCCTACACAGGCAATCAGTTGTACGTCTTAGTGATTCTCCTCCTACAGCATCTCTCACATTCATTCCCTTCTCTCACCTCAGAAGACCCTTATCCTGCTTTAGGCATCATTTCTCAGCTGAGCTATGGTGATAATTTCCCAATTGATCTCCCTAACTCAGCTCTCCTCCCCTACCAATCTATTCTTCATAGAGTTACCAGAATGAGAGTCCTAATGCAAAGTTCTGATCATGTCATTCTCTTTTGTAATAGATTTCAATAGTT